>NW_024386770.1:180000-245000 GCF_900408965.1 Simochromis diagramma
AGAATTCCTGTCAAGTCATTTCAAAGTAAAAGCTGGAAACACGCACGCTGCGTAGTTTGTGTTTGTAAAAGAAACGCTGATGCACCTTTTACGATCCTCCATCTACAGCTTCAGCTCAAACACAGTCATCAGAGGAGGAAATGCATCTCCCCGTCTGTCCACGCCACTATTTTAGGTACACTTGGTGTTTCACGGTCATTCAGAAGGCTGATGGACCTGTGCAGCAGTA
Source organism: Simochromis diagramma (assembly GCF_900408965.1). Classification (NCBI taxonomy): domain Eukaryota; kingdom Metazoa; phylum Chordata; class Actinopteri; order Cichliformes; family Cichlidae; genus Simochromis; species Simochromis diagramma. Next base: position 180,230 of record NW_024386770.1, read on the forward strand.
AAACCTGAGGCGCTCCAACACGTGATTAACACCGCCTCCTCTTCCTCCTGCTCCAAACACCAGTTAGACGTACTCTTCTTTCTTTGTTTCACTGTAATTAGGTCAGCGGCTGATTCCTCGCAGTGACTGTGGATTAAAGCAGATCTGATTCATCACAGCGCGTTTCTGCAGAGGTTCAGTGAACACACGAGCAGAACGTTGAACAGCATCCAATCAGCAATCAGAGAACATCAGCCATGTGGTCTAAAGCTCTGTGAGAGCCTCATTCAGGGCTTCCATGAACAATGATGGGAGACTTCAGTCAGTCCGGGGTCCTCAGAGGAAGCTTCAGCCTACAGAGGCACACGAGTGCTTATTGACCACAGGAACTGCAGTTCCTCTTATGTCCACTGGAGGCAGTTTAGACAGATGTTTAATTCATCGTCTGGGTGAAAATGTTAGAGTTTGTTTTCATCAGACTACTGCAGCACCACCGCTAAAAACTGCAGCTTGTTTTAAGAAGCTTCGAGTCGCCTCACATTTCTGTTTGCATCTTCTGCTGCTCGTCTACAACACCGACCCAAATCTGGCTCCTCGGGGAGCGCTCAGAGCGACCAGGAAGGAAAACAAAGGTCAGCGAGAACCGAGAACATGAAGCCTGCAGAGAGAGAAAAGGTCAGAGAAGGTGTGTGAGGTACACGACGTCCACAGTGCTGCAGCGAGACGGCACGAGAGTGTGCGTGTTAAAGACCCCTGAGCTTCACTTTTAAAATAAAACCAGTTTAACTCGACTCTCAGCTGGCTCGTTATCTGCGCTGATGACTGAACGTCACAGCCAATAACATCACCTTCATCCAACACACACACACTGATGTCAACACGTCCCTCTGAGCCATTCCCACAATGCACCAGGCCCCCAGACTCAAACAGCAGGCTCCTGACACTCTGACGCCTGCGGCACGTTTTCTGGAGGAGCGCAGGCCAAGTCCGGCACTAAAACAGTTCCCCTCGAAGGCTCGGCTCTTTAAATGTTCAATGGTTCCAGTGTTGAGTTTTCTGTCAGTCAAAGATGGCCGCCACAGGCCCCTCACTCTGGGCGCGTGGGTTTATTCAAATACTGGAAACTTTTTACTCAAGAACTCCAACTGTGGGATTTCCTGTTCCACTGGGGGCGCTATCGAGCCCGCCCAGAATAAAGGGGGCTCTATTTTTGGGTAAATGTTTTTCTTCTGTTTATCCTCGAGACAGCAGGGTGTCCAAATTCCTGAGGACCCGGCCCACGTAGACCGCGAAGGCGGTTTATCTAATCTAATAACTTTAATCTCAGCCAAACCGATTTACTCACGAACAAATAAAACACTGAAAAAAGCCCAACAATAACATTTTTAGGTTGTCTAAGTGACTTAAAAGTCTGCGGTGATCTGAAAATGATGTGCCGGGAGTTGTGCCGTTCTCGGCGGCTTCAGTGACCCTCGAGCTCCCGGCTAGCTATCGAGCTGGTGGGTAGCAGACGTCTCCGAAAACGTCGAAGCACTTTTGCAAATATGCGATAGCTTGATAAACCGAGCAGATATTTGATGTTTACACAGCTACTTTCTCGCCTGAAAATATGTTAAAAGTTTATTTTGTGACCCAGAAAAGGTAATAAGAGTAATATTAAAAACTTAGTAGCGGCCGCCATTGTTGGAAACTGGAGTTTGGCTGGGCCGCGCTATGAATTTTGGGATATGGTGGGCCACGAAGGACACACCCGACCCATCCTTCAAATTCGGGGAAAAGGAGGACGCATTTGTCGGCTGCATTCGGAGGAGTCTACGAAGTTGGAGAGGCTGAAGGACAGAAGAGTTGATCCATGTCAGCATGCTGCCCATTCAGGACTCCCTGAGAGCGCCCCCTGGGGGAACTGCAGCCAACAGGACCAGCTGTGAACACAGTGCACGTGTTAAATGTGACATCAGGGTCTGCATGTGAACAGAGCTCGTCCTCACGGCCGCGTCACGGCGAGCTGCGCAGCAGTTACTGCTCATAAACCGGGGGCATGGTGTGACACATCCACCTGTACAGGTGATTCTCTGCAGTCATGAAAAATGGATTTTGTCACGTTTCCCACAGCCAGGAGGCTCGCTGGGTTTCAGACGAACATCAAAGCTCTTCATTAAAATTTAAATTCAACCCTCGAGTTTCTCCAACAGGAGGCCCCATCCCAGTTTGAACCTTTAAAATGAAACGAAGTGAAACATTCCAGCTTCATTAAAAATAAAACGGTGAGGATGGCGGCGGCGGCGGCTTCGTGGTCATGACTGTGTGAATATCCACGCTTTCACTCCTGTTTCTTTGTGTTAGAACAGCAGCTTCAGCTCGGATCACACCTTTCACGTCCTTGTGATCATTACAACCAGTTTGGTCTCCGAGGCCTTTGATTGGTCCACACCCACTGATCCTCTTCGTGTCCTGCTTCCCACCCAGGATCAGTTCCACTTTGGAGAACCTGCCAGGAGCAGCACGAACGTCTGCTCTGACCCAGAGACTCGGTCGACGTGTGGCTCGCTGACAGCTGAAGAACCACAGACCTGCCGCGTATGACACCAAAACGCTTAAATGTGTCCGAGCAGCTTTCGGGAATGAGACTCGACTGATCAGTCAGAAACGCAGGAGCGTGCGAGAAACGGGGTTTCCCGCAAAACACAGCAGGGGTGCTGACTGTGTTATTTGAAATAAATGTTTTTTATCTGCTTCTTTGTGTAAGCTCAGTTGGAAGCACCTCGCCGTGGGCTTTAGCGTTCATGGAGAAACTTTGTCCCAAAATGGCACATTTTCTCTGGGTGTAAGGATGGAGTGATCAAGAGACACAGGTGGGAGTGGAGCACAGGTGGAAGCGATAAAGGTGGAGCTGAAAATCCAAAAAAGGAAAGACAGCAACAGGAAGAGCAATTCCCAAAATAAAACAGGAAGCAGAACAAACACAAACAGAGGGCTAAGCTAAAAAAATGCTGCGGCACTTTGCTAGTTTACTCAAACAGGGCTAGTTGCTCAAAGCACATGACAGCGTACGCTCACAGCAGCTGTGGTGTAGATGGGTGACCCTGAGGCAGCCTCTGTTAGTTTTTGTGAGTCATACAACCCATCAGGGAGCGAATACGCCCTCACTAGGCTGAAACAGAGTCAGCAGCTCGCATCAACTTCCTGTTCCAGACGACATAAAACACCGTCGCTGTCAGCACGAGATATGAACGTATTAAACGTCATGCACTTTGAAACGATGGCTCCTCCCTTTGTGTCTGCAGTGAACACTACTAAATGCAGGGGGCGCCGATGAGGCCGTACTCTGCCGCTGTGTAACTCGCCACGCTTCGCTCAGAGCTGCAGGCAATTCACGAAACAATAAGACTGACTTTTTAGAAACGTGCGCTCTCCTCCCCTGCAGCCACGGCGCTCTGCGCCTTTGTCTTTCACACGGATGAAACTGAGTCGCCACGGAGACGGCACAGAGACAAACAACAACAACAGCATCACAAACAGAAACGACAGTAGGAGACGAGCAGCACTGCTGGCTCCTGTTTGTAGACAGACGGTCTGGTGTGTAACACACACACACACACACACACATTTCTCTGCAGCTCACATTTCCCAGTGTGTGTGTGTGTGTGTGTGTGTGTGTGTGTGTGTGTGTGTGTGTGTGTGTGTGTGTGTGTGTGTGTGTGTGTGTGTGTGAGCTATAATTGGTGCTGAGTGAGTATGAGGAGGTTTTCTTCACTAAGTCGAGACTTGAGAAAATTTTCCTCGTTGTTGTTTGTCTTGCAGCTGTCAGCGTGCAGCTGCACAGATGTTCAGTTTCCTGGCTGAAAGCGTCCAATCGGCGCCGCCGTTCTTTGCGTTTCTGCAAACCGTCCTCACAGAAAACTCCAGAGTTTGATCGTTGAGCGAGGAGTGTCTGTCATCAGTAATTTACACGTGTAAACGTAAACTGGACCAACACTTCAGTGAACACCTGAACACCTCAGAGCTGAGACTACGGAGTCACATGATCGCATTGTAAATGAAAACAGCAAAAACAAGGCAACACACACACACACACACACACACACACACACACACATGCAGATGGAGGGACTGCCAGACTCACCAGTGGTCGTGTGGCATTGTTGCGTTGCCGACGGTTACTGAGCATCTCACTCAGCTCTCACACACCAGCAGCCCTCCCCTCTCTCTCTCCTGTAACGTCAGGGTCCATTAAGCTTATAGCGCCTTAATCTTTCAGAGAGAGCGAGCGAGAGAGCCAGTAGCAGATGGAGGATGGCGGGGAGGGGAGGGGGGAGGGGCGGAGGGGAGGATGCTCTAACTGGATGTGGTGGAGTTTGAGTCCGGACCGTGAATGTTTGCACATCTCTCCCCCTCGTCAGGCTCTGAGCTTCAGCACGTTCAGCCTGAAGTGAAATCCCGATGACCTTAAAGCGTCTCTGTGCAGGTGAGCGTTACAAACACTCGCCATCACTACCGTCAACTTCCTGTCACACTCACTTCATCCTAGAGTAGTTTACCCTCAAGTTACATCACAGATTACCTGCACTCAGTAAAGGCACAGCCACACGCTGCAGTTCCTCTGGCGTCCAGCAGAGGCTCCAGCGGAAATAAACATGTTGACAGCTTAGAGATAATTTCACACTACGCAACTTTTTAATGACATCATGTGACAAATAACATGGCTTCTGTGAGGTTACTGTACTAACAGGCCAAGAATGAGGCGGAGGTGATGAAGCAGCTCACACACAGACACCGCGCCTCTGCAGGAAGACGATCCACACCACCCAACCAACCAATGAGCTTCTCGGGGTGACGAGCAGCACCACAGACGTGCAGCACATGTGGACGTTGAAGTGCGAACCTGCTGGAGGGAAAACAGCTGTCGGACACGCGGTCACCTTCCCCACAGACGCACAGCGGGCCACATGTGGGCGCTTGTCAGGCAGACACACGGGAGGAAGACCTCTGACGAAGGACTTACAGGCAGTGCGTGTTATTGGATTATTAAAGACGTGCGTTGCGAGAGCTGTCCGCACATTTCTGGCGTTTAAGCTACGTGCTCGTTCTTCAGGTGTACGATGTGCAAAGTGAAGCAGCCAAAACGAGCCGTGCACGTGAAGTGAGCGTGCAGACTTGGTGTGACTGCTCATGCATGAGTCACGCACACACCGCCCGATGGTAACGATCCCGTTTACGGAGGCCTGATTGCACCATGTGCTTTTATGGCTGCTCTATAATATCACTCACTTGTCGGTCGTAACGGCGAGCGTCACCTGTGGAACATGTCCCATGATCCTCTCCAACTCGCTGTGTGGCCGTGCTGCAGACTGACACCTGGGATCAAACCTGTGACCTGCCCTCTCTCTCAGGTTTCGGGCTCAGTCGGGAGCAGCGAGCGACTGCAGCTCCCAGCACTCATCCTTCCGCTCCACCGCAGAGAGCATCTTCATCTTCCAGCTGAAATCAGATCAGTCTTTAGGCTCACAGGAAGACAAAGAGCTTCCAACGTGCTCCGTGTTTTTCTCCTGATGTGAACGTCGGGAGCTAAACCAGCGGACATCCCAGAGACTAAAGGTTAAAGGTCATCATGACCTAACTGAGCAGGTTTTTGGCATGTCAAACGTCAGTCATGACAAAACGTCACAGAAAGGTCTCACAGGAAGCAATGACATCATGATGACATTTAAGGTCAGCTTCACCGTGACATCGTGACGTTCTGCAGTAACTCTCCTCGTGGCCGCTCTGTGACCGTATGGCAGTAACTCCTGTTCCGGACTCTGCTGTGTGACGTGTGAACGCACCCAAACAAACGTCTCTTTAAAGCTTCCAGGTCAAAGTTTTGTTCGACAAGCTTTGGAGTAAAGCAGCAGTCAGCCTGACTTTAGTCTTCAAACTTCTAGTTGACGGATGTCACAGGTTTTTAAAAAAGCAAGTTTAAGTGGACATGCAGGCTGACACAGATGTGGAGGCTCCAGCACGTCAGCACAAGGATTTCACTTTTTCATCCTTGTTCCTGCTAAATGTTCAAAAACAGATCAAACTGATGAAAGAAATAAGCAGAGGAGCATAAACGCAGCATCCTTATCAGCATTTCCACAGTTCTCAATATTTGGCTCATTAATAACAGTATAATTGCTTCTTTTGTTCACAGTAATCTGCTTCACCTTTGAAACCAGCTCATATCGATTTCCTCCTGTAAATCCTGCATGAGCTGAGCGGCGCTTCCTTTTCATACTGGAAATATTTGTCTGCATACAAACAGCAGTTAGAAATGTTTTGAGCTCATTAAATCCATAATCAGCATCTGTTAGCGTCTCGCTCGCCTCCAGGTTGTGTGCTCGATCCTCTCTGTGGGCAACAGCAGTCGCCTGAATCTCACCTGGAGTCTTCTCGTGTCTGTAACAACAGCTCGTGTGGATCTGCGTCAAACCGCCGCAGATCTGTGCGCCGCAGTTTGTCAGTCTAATTAAACCATCAGGATCATCAGAACCATCAAAACCATCAGCATCATCCGGATCATCAGGACCATCAGGACCATCAGGATCATCAGGACCATCAGAACCATCAGGACCATCAGGATCATCAGGACCATCAGAACCATCAGGATCATCAGCATCATCCGGATCATCCGAACCATCAGGACCATCAGAACCATCAGGACCATCAGGACCATCAGGATCATCAGCATCATCCGGATCATCAGAACCATCAAAACCATCAGCATCATCCGGATCATCAGAACCATCAGGACCATCAGAACCATCAGGACCATCAGGACCATCAGGATCATCAGGACCATCAGAACCATCAGGATCATCAGCATCATCCGGATCATCAGAACCATCAGGACCATCAGGACCATCAGGACCATCAGAACCATCAGGACCATCAGGACCATCAGGACCATCAGGATCATCAGAAGCTTCAACAAAGTCACCAGATCCTTTAAACCATAATCCGTCCATCCATGGATCCTGACCTGCACCCACCATCCCTCCTGGGCCTACAGGTGCAGGTCTGGATCCATGGATGGAGGAAGCAGGAAGCAGGGCTTCATTTGGACGGGGTGGACGAGCAAACACAATGGACTAAATATAAAGGAGCACATCTGGCTGAAGTGAGCACAACTGGTTTCATTGACAGCTTCGGTTTATGGCCTGACACTGACTCTGGGCACCACCGAGGGGTTTCACTGATTTTTGCTGAGCAGCTGGGTAAAGGGACCGGACCAGAGCCGGTTCCAGAGCTTGGTTTAATGGACCGGCACAATAAGGAACCATCCTCTACGAGCAGATTGGCCCTTTAAAAGGAAGAAGCTGCAGATAACAAGCTGTTCTCCAGAGCCTGAAACACAACATGCTAAATCAAACACATCAGAACGATGTTTGGTAGAGTGAAGCTCAGGCTGAGGGAGGTGAAGCTGCTGCTGCTCTTATTTTATTGCTGGCAGTGAAACAACTTGAGTGCGGTCTTCGTGTGATTCAGGGTTGTTACTCACCGAGCTCTCAGAGTGCTGACTGTAGACTTATCAATCCTACAGAGAGAGAGAGAGAGAGAGACACCGTCAACATGTGGTGCACTGAGCGCGCTCTGATAACAGCAGGAACGTTAGGACGTTGCCGAGGTGGAGGACGAGAAAGTCATCCAGTGGTAGAAAGTGGGTTCCTGAGGCTACGTCCACACTAAGTTGTTTAAAAAACACCGTTTTGGCCTCCCGTCCACACTGAGGCGGCGTTTTCCTCAAGGAAAAACGCAGCGTTTTGGAAACGCTCTCGAAAAACAAATACATTTCAAAACGGAGCTGTCCCGTCGCAGTGTGGACACTCGAACACGCAGACTTTCTAAAACGATGACGCATTTTAGTCATGTGATGCAGTCATGTGACCAATTAAACTAAGACAGCGGAGGGCGTTATACAGCAGTGGTTATGATTGGTCTCAGCTTTGACAGCCCTGTTACAGATTAATATCAGTCTGTACGTGCTGCAGATTGCTTTCCTTCTAATTCTTTAATCCTCACTGGCTTTTGCGCATGTGCAGGACTGCAACGTAAGTGTTTTGGACCGTTTCAATGTGGACGCACAACTCTTTGAAAACGCTACTGTGGACGCGGAGCGTTTTCAGATGAAAACAGCGTTTTCAAATCTGTTTGGGCTGGTGTGGACGTAGCCTGAGGCACAGAGGTTTTGACGTGACGTATAGGGACAGAACGGGACGTTTGTCTCTCTGTCACCGACTGCGTTTCCATAAGTTCGACCTGAATGGCTGAGCTCCTCAGCCTCTCTCTTTGCCCCACTGCGGGGTGACCCAGGGACTTGTTTGGGCTGAGCACGCCCCCTTTCACCGGGCTCGGTCTCCTGAGCACCACATACAGGTCTGACTGGAGGGTGGAGTCCAAACCACCCAGGGTGTGAAATAACCGCTGTTCATCAGTACCTGCATCACACCTCACTCACACGGTGTCCTTGGAAGTGCTGATGATAAAGCATCCAGACGCTGCAGAGACATGACTCATGTCTCATGCATGCTGTAACGCAGGTCTATCTGTCATACACACCACAGCGCTCGTCACTGATAGACTCTGACACTAGAGCAGGCGACATGACCAAAAATATTTATCACGATATACGTTTGAAAATTTGCGATAACGATATAACTGATGATATAATTGACACGAGACAAAACACAACTCCACAACTTTATTAGTGCAAAAACCCATCAATGTATTTTCACTTAACCCTCCTGTTATGTTGGCTTGAAGGAGCACTAATTATGTTCCTGGTCAATTTAGATTTTTTTCGCTTTCTGTAGTGATGCAGATGACATGTGACATCTCTTCTGTTCTGGGTCAATCTGACCCGCAACATAACAGGAGGGTTAAACAAGCAGCTGTTTTTTATGTGCATTAAAGTTATACAAAAATTTAACAGTGCAAATGCAAATTCCTCGCTGACAGTTTAACCAAAAGGCATTTCCAGTGGAAACTGGCCGACACATCCTCAGCATAACCATGTATAATATCCACAACACTTAAAAAGAGGTTAAACACACACAATACGGTAACATTATGTTGAAGCACAGTACGTATCACTCCGCGAGGCTCCGCCTACGATAGCCGTACTCCTCCAACAATCCATCAAGCGGTGCGGCTTCGTAGCTTAGCAAAGTCGTACTGAAACATTTGACAGATTTTCGAGCGCCGTGCACATAAAATCGTTTCGAGGTCAGTAAACACAACCAGAGGTCATACATGAGGCACACGGGATTATAAGGGGCTCTGTCGACTTTCAGAAAAATCTAAGGATTGATTTTAAGTGCGCCGTATTTTCCAAACAACACGGTAATAACGACGGCCAGCTAGCATGCGCTACCAAAAATAGCGCTTTGTTGTGTATCTGACGGACGAAAGCTAAACCAGTTCCACACCAGTGAAGCTGCAGCATTTTACAAACCAGTTCAGGTTCATCCGTTTCATTCAACGATCCGCTCTCGCTCTTCTCATTCTGCGTCGCCGCCATGTGCGTATGTAAACAAAGGCACCGCGCCTGTGCGTTTTACCCAAATTCTATCGCCATATTTCATTTTCCTATCGTTGCCCAACATTACACCGGTATTACCATGAACAGTATGATAGAGCCCAGCCCTACCTGACACAGATGTTACCAACCTCACTGTGACGGGAAACAGCCTGAAAACCACAAGTGAGAGTTAACAGGAGACACAGATCAGGTGACAAGTGTGGAGGAGAGGAGGAGAGGAAAGGAGGAGAGGAGAGAAGGAAAGGAGAGGACAGAAGGAGATGAGAGGAGAGCGTGTGGTCGAGCAGAACTTTAAAAGCCTGAGTATGATGACTCTGAGAAAACTCCACTCCCACAGGCCATAAATAACTCATCCAACAACACACACACACACACACACACACACACACAAACAAAGATGGCCGACAGTAGAGAGTGGAGGCATGCTGCTTTATTTTAAAGCACAGGAAACAGTTTGAGCTGCCTGTGTGAGTGTTTGTGCGCGCGTGTGTGTGTGTCTCTGTGTGCGCGCGCGTGTGTGTGTGTGTCTCTGTGTGCGTGCGTGTGTGTGTGTGTGTGTCTCTGTGTGCGCGCGTGTGTGTGTGTGTGTCTCTGTGTGCGTGCGTGTGTGTGTGTGTGTGTCTCTGTGTGCGTGCGTGTGTGTGTGTCTCTGTGTGCGTGCGTGTGTGTGTGTCTCTGTGTGTGTGCGTGCGTGCGTGTGTGTGTGTGTGTGTGTGTGTGTGTCTCTGTGTGCGTGCGTGTGTGTGTGTCTCTGTGTGCGTGCGTGTGTGTGTGTCTCTGTGTGCGTGTGTGTGTGTGTGTGTGTGTTTGGTCACCACTGCGCTGAACCAAACTCGTCCCTCCAACCCAACCTGGAAACAAAGCTGACATCGTTCAAACCTGCACTTCCTCCAGCGACCAGCAGAGGCTGCAGCAGCGACTCAGCCCCCCTCCACTCCCACTAACATGAGTTTGTTACACAAACAGCTGATTTCCTGCTTCAGTGAACAAACATGATTCAGCAGATTTCTCACTTTTATTGAGTTTTGCACTTTAAAATCGTCACGTTTAGAGTTCTTTGTTTGAAAATAAAATAATTACAAACTCCTCGAACAATAAAATGTCTTTGATGTCGCTTCAGTCTGACCATCACACTGCTCATCTGGGCCGTGACCTTTGACCTATCCGCTCTCAGACACTGAGTATGGAAACAGCGCTAACAGAGCGACCTAGAAGTCTGAACTAACACGTTAAACCAACATGGCGTCCTCACATAAAGGATAAAACATGTTGGCGTCTCGGGGTGAAGCTCCAGCAGCTGCTGCAGCCACAGGTTTGAGTCCTGTGACTGTTTGTGATGACAGCGACAGTCGAGCCATCAAAGAGAGAACGAGGGTGGAGCAGGATGGGCGGAGCATCCCGGGGTTTGATATAAACGCTCCTGCAGCCGCCCCGAGGCCGCTCCTGCATTATTTAATAGTGCAACTCTATTAGTGGGCTTGGTCTAAATGCTGGAGGACAGAGGAACGACGCGGAGGCATGAGGTAATCTGTGAGGGCGTACCATCTGTTATTTTATTATGATGAGACAGAGAGGAAGGAAAGGAGGAGGTGGGGAAGGGCAGGAGCTTTTCTTTTTATGTAAGGAAATCATGAGCTATAAAAGGATGAAGAAACAGAGATGGAGGAATCAAGAGTGCATAAAGGAGGAGGCATGGAAGGAAACCACAAGGACAGATGGAAAGGAGGAGGTAAACAAAGAAGTAAACAAGGAAAGAAGGAAGCAAAAATGATGCATGAATGAAAGGAATGTGACATACATGAAGGAGGTATAGAAGGACACTGCAGGGAAAAGAAGGTTTGGAAGGATATAAGGACAAACGCAAGGAAAGGACAAAAGGAAGGAGGTATAGAACAAAATGAGGAGAAAGTGTTGAAGGAATTCAACTATTAAAAAAACTAGGAAACAAGGAAGCAATGAAAGAAGGTGGAAAAGAAGGGGGAAAAGGACACATGTCTGAAAGGACCCAAGGGAGCATAGGAGGAAATAACAACAGAATCAGGAAAGTGTGCAAGGGAAGGGAATATGGAAGCAATATGAAGGAAATGAGTACACAGGAATGTATTTAAGGGTATAAGGAAGTATGAATAATCCCAAAAAGATATTTAATGAAGTAAAGAAAACATAGAGGGAAGGAAAGAAGGACACATGAATGAAACTAGAACAAGGTCTAAAGAAAACAAGGACAAACACAAGGAAAGGACAGGAAGGAAACATAGAAGGAAGCAACTAATTTGACCTGGAAGGAAGGGATAGAAGGACACAAGGCAATGAAGCAAGAAGACTCCAGGGAAGGAAGGAAGAAGGACAGGAAACACAGAAGTGGACAAGGAAGTATGAAAAGGAAGAAGTATGCAGGGAGTGAAAAAAGGAAACATAAAAGGAAATAAGAATAAAAAGTTTTTAAGGACAGAAGGAGGTGTGAAAGGAAATAAAGGCACATGAATGAAAACAGAATCAGAGCAAGGAAACAAGGAAAGAAGGACGAAGAGAAGGAAAGTAGAAAACCAAAACAAGGATGTATAAAAGTAAAGAAGGGGATGTGGAAGGAAACAAGGAGACACAAAAGAAAACAGCAACAGAAAAGAAGGAGGAGAGAGACCGAGGTCTGAGGAGAAGGAAGGATGAAACACCGAGGGGTAAAATGAGAGGAGGTCTGAAGAGGAGGTCTGAGGTGGGGAGGTCGGAGAGGAGAAGGAGGTGTGAGGGGAGGAGGTGTGAGGGGAGGAGGTGAATGATTGAAGAGCTTGTGTCAGAGTTTCCACTCGCTGTGAATTCTGGTCACAGACTCAGGCTGAGGTTCACTGAGGCGAGGACGAGAGGACGCAGAGCTGCTGCTGGTTTCCCCTCTGACCTTCACTCCTCCTCCTCCTCCGACCTGCAGCGTTCATTAACCCCACAGACACAAATGATTCTCTCCTGTAAATATTTCACATTTTAGTGTCAAACACAGGCAGCTGTATGGAGGACCAACAGTGACCAATGAAACATGAGTTCTTATGTGAATGTTAATTAATGTTTAAGGAGCTTGCAAAGAAAAGCGTCTGGACTTCTTTAAGTTGCTTGAAGACGTTTCACCTCTCATCCGAGAAGCTTCTTCAGTTCTAAGGTCAAATGGTGGAGAGTCCCAGATTTAAGCTCAGTGGGAGTTTCCCCCCACAGAGGGACAAAGGACCCCCTGATGATCCTCTAATCACATGAGCCAAGGTGTGAAACTGGGTGTGGGTCACAATCAGACAGGGTTTCGGGTGAGCTCATTGTGAAACCTGGCCCCACCCTATCATGTGATGTCCTGAGGTCAGATGGCCCAGGATGTGAGTGGGCATTAAGGCGTCTGGGGAGGGAACTCAAAACTGGATTATAGATGTCAGACAGTTGGTGTCGTAAACCACCGCCTCTGTTACGACACCAACTTGGGACCCACACCCAGTTTCACACCTTGGTTTCCATAATTCCATGATGTATTTAATAATAACAATAAACCAATAAAAATAATAATATAACATTTTACATTTTGGATTTTTTTTATTTAAACAGATATTCAAGAATTTATAAATTAATAATATTTTTAATACATCATTATTTTAATAATACCGATTAATAGTTGAAATTGTTTATATTATTGTGGTCTAATAATAAAAAAAATGCCTTTGCCAAGATTTATGACTTTTTCAGGCATTTATTACATACATTTAATATTTTATCATGACATACATTTATAAACATTACATATAAATAAATAAAACATTTCTTAAATAATTAATTTATAAAGTATATTACATAAATAATTTGAGTAAATAATAAACTTTTTACTTACATAATAAGCTTTCTAACTCATTATTAATATTTAAATATTTCGTACATATTTTGTTGTTTTGTATGTAATTAATAATATATAAATATTATTTCACTGTGTTTTGGGTCACATTTGTCGTAACCAAGGTTACGCTCTTCTCTGGTCCCAGCATGTGATTTAAGGTCTGTTCAGGGTTTTGGATCCAGATCTGTGTCATTAGCTTTAACCCTTTAAGACCTACCATAGAACCAAGTCCGCCAGAGCTTATATTATATTTTTACATGCTGTGGAGCCATTTTTGGGAGCATTTCAAGTTGCTATACATCAATACAACAATTATAGCCCAGATTTTAATAATATGTCTGCATTAAGTGCATAGTAATTACATAAATTGCAAAAAAGTGCAATAAACTACAAAAAAATTGAAAATCGTTTTTGCTTTTTTAACATATATTTCTAGTTAGAGAAATTTAAGAGGCTTATCCCTCAAAACTGTAAATACAAAAAAGTTGCACAAAATAGTTTCCTACCACAGCAAATTTATTTTGAGTGTCTTCATAGTTTTATTTTTGAAATACACCAATTTTTATACACTGCAGGAAAAACGAAAATAAATATTATATTGCAAATTTGCAAAAAAGCAGCATCTGCATCAAAATTAACTATTTCCAGCAGTGCAATATGAGTCCTCAGCATCCCAGAAACGACACAGAAAGTCATAAAGTCAAACATGACTTTTAAAAACACCAGTATAGGCTCATAAGGCCCTGATGGTAAAAAAAAACAACTACATTTCTGCGAAAAATGACGTCACTTCCGGTTTCGGGCAGGTAATGGCGGACATGCAAAACTTCGCGCTGACGTCTATTCCAACGTAGGAAGTGTTACAAACAGCTGATCGATCGGCAAAGCGTGTTTCTGGAATATTATGTTTTAGTTCCTGCAAGTGCTTTTTATGCAGTTTTTGCAAAGATATATGTGGAAGGAAACTGTGACCTAGAACAAGCTGATGGCATAAGATGTAAGTACAACTCCTCCGGTTTCATATGCAAAAAAATTATTGTGCTAGCTTACGTGGTTGCAGAGCTACCGGGATTTAAAAATAGTTACGCAAAACAGAGCGTGCCCGCTCCGACCGGCTCTAAAGGGTTAATGCTCCGTGTGAAACTTTTACATTTCCAGTCACTGTTTCTTTAAATCTAAAATAAGTAACGAGGTGCTGTGAATATATTTGTGTATAAACTGTGAAATAGAAAATAAATAAGCAGCTTTTAAAAGACTTTATTGTTATTTTTGGACTCTGGCAGAGGAGCTTTGAATGTTGTAGCCCATCAGTTTAGCTGCTCTGAAACAAGCTGCTCTGATTGGGCGATTCCAGGAAGCGTGCAGAGGGGCAGACGAGGCATGCATGCACTCACTTCAGGACCTCTGATGATGACGTGAATATTTGGGGCTCAGTGAAAGAAATGACCCATTTTTTAAACTGGATCCTATAAAGCCTGATTCCTTCAGAGTGACCACTTTTTGTTTCAGGTGATGATTGCACGCAGAGGTCAAAGACGTGGAACGCGTCAGCTGAGAGTTTAACTACAAAACCACCAACAAGAAGAAGAAGAAAGAAGCAGCTGGGACATCGAATATCAGATTTTCTCATTAAAGAAGGAAAATGTTGCATCTTCATGCACTGTGTGGATGAAGGTGCATAGCTGATAACAGACATGTATTATGTGTTTGCTGTGCTGGGTGTGAGCACGCTGTCCTCTTTGGTGCCGCAGAACAAATGAAGCTGACGAGAAGACAGAAAACGCCTGCAGAGCTAAACTGTCCTTTGGATTCGTCCGAACGCAGAAAGTTGCTGATTAACTCGCCGTCGGTCGACTGGAAACACAGACGACACAGAAAAGCGTCTCACGCTCACAAAGAACGAACTCGCAGAGCCCCGACAACTTTCCCACCAACGTCCATTCAAAAAACGTCCCATTTTAACTTCGTTAACGTTCAGCTTCCCTCGCCTGATCTAAACAACATTCACAATCCCTTCACGTGAATGTAACAATTTGACTTCACAGCTGATGATGTCAGCGTGATGTCATTCCTTGCAGCTCGAGCTGGAGATGAACTCAAAAACCCGGAGAAAGTGTGCCGGACAGAGCTGCTGAGACCATTCAGCCATTCATCAAAGGGCGAGCACTCTTACCATCCGAAGCCTCCGAACGACACGCTCCTCTTCCTCCTCAGCATGGTGCCTCGCTCGCCCTCCTCCTCTTTGTCTCTCTTTTCTTCTTATTGTGTCTGGGTTTTCCTCCCTCTCTCTCTCTCTCCCTCTTTGTACCTCTGCCTCCCTCTCCCTCCGCTGTCGCTCTAACTCCTCATCTCTCCTCCTATAAATACTCTCCTCTCTGTCAGACACTCCCGCCGCCTCCCTCTCCTTTTTCCTCCTCCTGTCAGTAACGCTGCTCTCTCGTCTTCCTCTCCCACTTCACTTCACAGCACAGAGCCAGCAGAGAGAGAGAGCGAGGGTAGAGAGACATAGAGGGATAGCAGGAGGAGGTTTACAGGGAGTACCCGCTCTCTGCCAGCCTGATGGAGAGGAGCTGAAAACTTATCATCCATAATAAATGGACATAAATGGATGGAAGCACATGTTGGTTTATGGGACCTGCTGTTATGCAACACGGCTGCAGCTGACGGCAGTTTTTACTCTCATCTGTGAATCCATCAGTTTTAGGAAAACATCACAAAGGAAAAGGAACGAGGAAGGATTTTTATTCAGGAGGGCTTCAGGCGTACCAACGTTAACAAACACACACACAGCAGCGCGGAAACCTCGCACACATTCCTAAATGACCACCTTTGAAACTTTCACTTCCCATTGTTGATTCACTCGGTGTGGGAAAGTCTGCACTCACTGTCTACTGCACACAAATCCACACCTTCACGTCAGTCTGAAGGCGTAACACTTATGTCTTATTGGAGGTTACGACCCTCCCACTAAAGAAAGCCACGCCCCGCTGTTATTGATTGGCTGGCATGGGAGGATCATCAGCCAATGCTGCTCAGCTGTGCCGTCCACTCGACCTGATGTCACTGTGATGTTTGTGTACTGCTCAGGTCAAACCTGAAGGTGCTCACATTGAAAGGAGCCGGTTGGGGTGTTCTGGGCGTGTCCGCCTGGGACGAGGCCTCGGGGCAGTTCCTGACAGTACCACATGTTTGTCTCAGAGGTTCAGCCGCACAGGTCCACGCGCACGCAGTGAAACGGACACTGGCTCATTAAAGCTACGGTTCCTCTGATGGCCCATCCTACACTGTGGCAGTTCTAGAGCTCATACGTGCAAATGAGCACTGACCCTCCAGGTGTGCGAGCATTTATCACATCCAACGCCCTTCAGGGGCCCCGGCCGCTTTGAGGGCTCTCGATAACCTCGACCTGAATGTCTGGCCTGTCAGCTGTCAGTGGGACATGCCTGCCGTGGTGACCAGACTAACGGGGAAACAAGGCTCGATTCTTCGGGTCTGTGGGTCAGGAGGCAGAGCAGCTCATCTAATAACTGGAAGGTTGGGGGTTTGATCCCTGAACGCCCAATGCTGAACCCCAGTTTGCTCTCCGACGCAGCCATCAGAGTGAATGTTCAAAAGCACTTTGGCATTGACAGCAGGGCGTCTGTTGTATAAAGGGAATCAGTCCACGTGCCGATGTTCATATGAAGTTTGGACTCCGCCGCCGTGGACAGCCAAGTTAAAAATCTGTGAACCTTTAACTGCTCCGATCATCGCACTGGTCTAAGATGAAGGATTAAGCTTCGTGTATCTTCCTGCTCGTTTGGCCGGATTCTCCATTAACAGCTTTACTTTGTCCTCTGAGTTCGTCTGTCCAGCCAAGCCTGTCTGTTTAAGATGTCTTATTTCATTAGGGTTTTTAAAAAAAAATAAGAATCTGTTATTTATTTATTTTCACAGTAAATGACTTGTTGTTCCCCCATGGTACTCCCACAGCTCTCACTGGACCAGGAAACCAGTCCCCAGGAGTGTCTTATACTCGTTTCATTACTAAAAACTCTGAACTGGACTCTTCTCAGAGTGTGTCCTGATTTAAAGCAGACTTTGACTCATCACTGAAAGGACAGACAGGTTTTAACCCTTTAAAGCCGGTCAGAGCGTGCACGCTCCGTTTTGCGTAACTATTTTTAAATCCCTGTAGATCTGCAACCACGTAAGCTAGCGCAATAAATGTTTTTGCATATGAAAGAGGAGTTGTACTTACATGTTATGCCATCAGCTTGTCCTAGGTCACAGTTTCCTTCCACATATAACTTTGCAAAAATTGCATAAAAAGCACTTGCAGCAACAAAAACATAATATTCCAGAAACACGCTTTGCCGATCCGATCAGCTGTTCGTAACACTTCCTAAGTTGGAATAGACGTCAGCTCAAACTATCGCATGTCCGCCATGACCTGCCCGAAACCGGAAGTGACGTCATTTTCGCGGAAAATGTAGTTTTTTTTTACCTTCAAGGCCCTTATAAGCCTATACTGGTGTTTTTAAAAGTCATGTTTGACTTTATAACTTTCTGTGTCGTTTCTGGGATGCTTAGAACTTAAATCACACTGCTGGAAATAGTTTATTTTGATGCACATGCTATTTGTTTTTTTTTTGCAAATTTGCATTATAATACTTATTTTAGTTTTTCCTGCAGTATATAATTGGTGTATCTCAACAATAAAACTATGAAGACACTCAAAATAAATATATCGTGGTTGGAAACTATTTTGTGCAACTTTTTTGTATTTACAGTTTTGAGGGATAAACTGCTGAAAAATCTCTAACTAGCAAAATATGGAAAAAACAAAACAAAAACGATTTTCAATTTTTTTGCAATTTATGTAGTTACTATGGACTTAATGCATACATATTATTATAATTTGGGCTATAACAGTTATATTGATGTATAGTAACTTGAAATGCTCCCACAAATGGCACTACAGCATGTAAAAATATAAAGATAAGCTCTAGCGGACTTGGTTCTACGGTAGGTGTTACAGGGTTAAAACTGCACTTTCTGCAAACGTTACCAGCTGAGCTGCTGAAAATGTTCCAGCAGTGATGCAAAGGCACATTTTACACATTTAACTGTTTCTTTATCTCATAACCAGCTGAGAGCGTGTCAGGCTGACATCTTTGTCAATCTCCCGATTCACCTGTCGTGTCTCATCTGAACATGCTTTGACGTCAGACTCTGGCCGTCTGACCTCGGTGATCCTGATGCATGCGTGCAGCCCGGCTAAACTGCATGTAAACACACACAGAGGCTGCGAGTGTAAAGGCGGTTAATGTGTTACCGTGCTGACAGTAGAGCGAACGTTTGTGTGGCAACAAGAGAAAAAGCTCAGTCACTGCTACGATGATTCAGAGGTCGCAGATCGAAATGTAAATGAAGACGCAGCAGCGCAGCGTTCAGAGGGGTTCCTCTAATTTTGGAGTCCTCAGGTTTAATTCTCCATGAAAACCCTCCAGCAGCTGAATACATTTACATCACATTACCACCAATGAAAAGCACCGTTTACACTGCAGAGCTGGAACCAGTTTGTGCACACAAAGCTATTTATAAAACCATATTTTTCATTTTGCACGATGAAGGAGGAATATGATGGAGTCATGCATGTAGCTTAGGTAATTCAATTCATTTCAAGAATCTACCCAGTATAATATGACCCTTGAGAGACACAAGCGCACACACAGCACAACAAATGCATTAAGAAGAAATATACAAGTACAACCAACATTTATGAGCTGCAAAAGTCATCGTGGAAGAGCCGTGCTGGTAACACGCTGAGCGTTTGGAGCCTGCAGGACATTTAACATCAGTCTGAAGTCAGTCGCCGGACCAGGCCACACTGAGGGAACTCTGCACTCAAGTTTCAACTTACAAGTACAAATTTTGACCCAATTTTTCTTCCTTTCAGCTGATTGGTCAATGTCATGTCAATCACAAATTTAAATATCCAATCAGAGAACAGATGGGTTTGGCTGTCGAAGGGGCGCTCTTTTGAGCTGTAGGTCATGGAAGAATAAATGCCCTTTCATGTCTCTTATCGCTTAACCGTGAGAGGAGATAAAATCAGAGAGATACATGTTTTGAAACGACAAGGATCAGGTGGATCTAGTACACGTAGAGCGGCCGCTACTAAACGATATACAAGCAGAGCTCAGCAGCCAGCGCAACAAATTCTGGATCCTTTGCTCTTAGTTAGCGGTGAGCACAGCGCATGCGTCCGATGTGAAAAGGCCTGCATAGTGTGACTCATAGCAGTTGTCCCGGGTCAACCCTGATTTTGTGTTAAAATAATACTAAAGTAATAATGGTGTTTCTGAACACTGGTATACCACAACTGTATCCTTTCAACGGCTACCAAAAGTTAAAGGACCTAGCTTGTATGAGCCTTATGGGATATTTACCTAAAGATCCTCCAGCTTCAAACTCTATTACCCTTCCATGACCTGCAGCTCAGTAAAGCATCCCTCTGACAGCCAAACCCATCTCTCCTCTGATTGGAAACCTCGAAGCACAGGCCGAGGGGGAGGTGTGGCAGCAATTTTTCACACCAGCCTATTAATCAACCAAAGACCAAGACAGACTTTTAATTCATTTGAAAGCCTGATGCTCAGCCTCGTCCACCCCAGCTGTGAAACTCAGAAACCAGTCTTACTTGTTATCATCTATCGTCCACCTGGGCCTTACACAGAGTTCCTGTCTGATTTCTCAGACTTTATATCTGATTTAGTTCTGAGCTCAGATAAAATAATTATTGTGGGTGATTTTAACATCCATGTAGATGCTACAAATGACAGCCTCAACATGGCATTTAGTCTGTTATTAGACTCAATTGGTTTCTCTCCAAATGTAAAAGAACCCACCCACCACTTTAATCACACTCTAGCTCCTGTTTTAACATATGGCATAGAAACTGAACATTTAACAGTGTTTCCTGAAAACCCTCTGCTGTCTGATCATTTCCTGATAACATTTACATTTACAATAATTGATTACACAGCAGTGGAGAGTAGACTTTATCACAGTAGATGTCTTTCTGAAAGCGCTGTAACTAAGTTTAAGAATATAATCCACCCACTGTTATCATCTTCAATGCCCTGTACCAACACAGAGCAGAGCAGCTATCTGAACGCTACCCCAACAGAGGTCGATTATCTTGTTAATAATTTCACCTCCTCACTGCATATGACTCTGGATACTGTAGCTCCTGTGAAAACTAAGGTCTCTAATCAGAAGTACCTGACTCTGTGGTATAATTCTCAAACACGTAGCCTAAAGCAGATGACTCGTAATCTGGAGAGGAAATGGCGTGTCACAAATTTAGAGGATCATCATTTAGCCTGGAGAAATAGTTTGCTGCTTTATAAGAAAGCCTTCCGCAAAGCCAGAACATCTTACTATTCATCACTGAGTGAAGAAAATAAGAACAACCCCAGGTTTCTCTTCAGCACTGTAGCCAGGCTGACAAACAGTCAGAGCTCTTTTGAGCCAACCATCCCTTTAACGCTAACTAGTAATGACTTCATGAACTTCTTCACAAATATAATTTTTATCATTAGAGAAAAAATTACCAATAATCATCCCACAGATGTAATATTATCTACAGCTACTCTTAGTACCATTGATGTAAAGTTAGACTCTTTTTCTCCAATTGATCTTTCTGAGTTAACTTCAATAATTACTTCCTCCAAACCATCAACGTGTCTTTTAGACCCCATTCCTACAAAACTGCTCAAAGAAGTCCTGCCATTAATTAATTCTTCGATCTTAAATATGATCAACTATCTCTAATAATCAGCTATGTACCACAGGCCTTCAAGCTGGCAGTAGTTAAACCTTTACTCAAAAAGCATCTCTAGACCCAGCAGTCTTAGCTAATTATAGGCCAATCTCCAACCTTCCTTTCATATCAAACATCCCTGAAAGAGTAGTTGTCAAACAGCTAACAGATCATCTGCAGAGGCTTATTTGAAGAGTTTCAGTCAGGTTTCAGAGCTCAGCACAGCACAGAAACAGCTTTAGTGAAGGTTACAAATGATCTTCTTATGGCCTCTGACAGTGGACTCATCTCTGTGCTTGTCCTGCTAGACCTCAGTGCAGTGTTCGATACTGTCGACCATAATATCCTATTAGAGCGATTAGAACATGCTGTAGGTATTACAGGTACTGTGCTGCAGTGGTTTGTATCATATCTATTGTTAGGATGCCTGGGTCGTTGACCCAGGGGTTTTGAGTTTATTATATTATTTATACTTTCTAGTCTTTGGTTTCTTTGAGTTCTGTCTTATAGTTTATGTCTCTGTCTTCTCTAGCTGCTCTGTCTCCCCTGTCAGCTGTATCCCCTTGTCTAGTTCGCGTCTCTGTGTGTCCTTAGTGGCTATATCCCCGTGTCCAGTCAGTGTCTGTGTCTGCCCTGGTCCCACGTCTCTGTTCCCTCTGTTGCAGTGCGTGCGAGTCTGTGTCTTTGTTCAGTCTGTGTTATGTGTTTCCTGTTTTACTTTGAAAGTCCATGTCTGATGTTAATGTGTCTGGTTTTGCTTCCCCTTGTCTCGTTAGGCCTGATTTGCCCCAGCTGTGTTTCCCTCCTGTTACCCATTCCCTGATTGCTCCCTCTGGGTATTTAAGCCCTGTGTTTCTCTGTGTCCGTGTCGCGATCTACCGTTTTCTTAGCTGTGTGT
The DNA here is from genome assembly GCF_900408965.1 of Simochromis diagramma. Classification (NCBI taxonomy): domain Eukaryota; kingdom Metazoa; phylum Chordata; class Actinopteri; order Cichliformes; family Cichlidae; genus Simochromis; species Simochromis diagramma. Next base: position 202,335 of record NW_024386770.1, read on the forward strand.
TCTGTCATTCCGCCGGTGTAAGTTTATTTTGATTTTTCCAGTTATGTTATATTTGAGTTTAACATTAAAGTTGTTTTGAGTTCACATCTGTTTCCGGAGTCTGCACCTTGGGTCCTATTCCTGTCTGCACACAGCCACACCCAACAGAAGATCGTGACCAGAACATGGACCCTGCAGACTCTTTTTCCTTTGAGTTCGACGGCGAGATGGAGCGGCTGGTGTGCCTGCTCGACCGCATCGCCCAGTCCCCGGATTTAAGGACCATGGCAGTGGGGCTGAGCGCGGTGGAGGCCATCATTCGGCATAATCCCCGGCTTAGCCAGTTTTCTAAAGACACTGAGTTGGGGAACACCATTACTGCCTGGAGAGAGCAAGTCAGGGCTAGTGAGCTTGCTCTCTCCCTCACTACATCTTCCCCACCGCTGCCGCAGGACAACACACACTCTGCTTCATCGCCACTGCAGGCTTCCTCCCCTTCCCCACGCCAGCTGGGACCTTGTTCGCCTGTCCGTTCGCCTGCCTTTTTCCTGGCGGCTGTGTGGTCGGAGGATGAGGAGGAGGTCTCCGTTTCTCCACCGGTTCCTGTTCCCTCGTCTAAAAGGAAGCGACGCCACCGTCGCTCCTCTCCTCGGTTAGCCGTTCAGCTTCCTGTCTCTGCTGGAGGGTCCGAGGGGCCCGTTCAGCCTCCTGTCTCCGCTGGAGCGTCCGAGGGGCCCGTTCAGCCACCTGTCTCCGCTGGAGGGTCCGAGGAATCGCTTCAGCCACCTGTCTCCGCTGGAGGGTCCGAGGAATCGCTTCAGCCTTCTCTTCCTGCTGGAGGATCCGAGGGGCCAGTTCAGCCTCCTGTTTCCGCTGGAGGGTCCGAGGAATCGCTTCAGCCGTCTCTTCCTGCTGGAGGGTCCGAGGGGCCCGTTCAGCCACCTGTCTCCGCTGGAGGGTCCGAGGGGCCAGTTCAGCCACCTGTCTCCGCTGGAGGGTCCGAGGGGCCCGTTCAGCCTCTTGCCTCGTCAGCTGGGGGTCCGGGAGGACCCAGCCAGCACGTCCCAGTGTCTGCTGATGGTTCTGGCGAGGCCGTTCAGCCACCACCGGTTCCACCGCCTGGTCCGGCCTCAGCCTCTGCAGCTCCGCCTGGTCCTGCCTCTGCAGCTCCGCCTGGTCCTGCCTCTGCGTCTGCAGCTCCGCCTGGTCCGGCCTCTGCGTCTGCAGCTCCGCCTGGTCCTGCCTCTGCAGCTCCGCCTGGTCCGGCCTCTGCAGCTCCGCCTGGTCCGGCCTCCGAGTGTTCAGCTTCGTCTGCTCCTGAGGTCTCCATGCTGTCTGTTCCTGCACGTCTTGTCCGGCCTGCTCGTCCTGCACGTCCTGTCCGGCCGATGACTGGACGTCGTTGCCGTCATTGACAGCCCTCTGAACTACGCCGCCGTCATGGACGGCCCCCGGAACTACGCCGCCACCAGTGCCTCCCGGCCGGCCGGCCTCCTGATCTGCTCGGTCGCCGTCGGTGCCTCCCGCCCGGCCGGCCTCCTGATCTGCTCGGTCGCCGTCGGTGCCTCCCGCCTGGCCGGCCTCCTGACCTGTTTTCTGGGCTCTTGGACCATCAGCCTCCGGGCCGGCCCCCATGACCTTTTTTGAGACTATTGCCTGGGCCTCTGCGCCTTTCGTGAGCTCTTTTGTTTGTTTGCTTTTGGACTATGCCTGGGCCTTGGTGCTGTTGTTTTGGACTTTGTTCCTGTGTTTTGTTCTGTTGCTTTCCAGGCTCCGTTGTTTGTTCTTTTTTTTTTGTTTCTGGCTCCTTGTTTGGTTTGTTTCGAGCCCTCCATCCTGTTTCCCCCGCCGCCCACCCTGGTTGGGTTGTTTTTGTTTTTTTTTTGTTTTGGATGTTTTGGTTTGGGCTGTCTGGAAGCCAGCCCTTGAGGGGGGGGTACTGTTAGGATGCCTGGGTCGTTGACCCAGGGGTTTTGAGTTTATTATATTATTTATACTTTCTAGTCTTTGGTTTCTTTGAGTTCTGTCTTATAGTTTATGTCTCTGTCTTCTCTAGCTGCTCTGTCTCCCCTGTCAGCTGTATCCCCTTGTCTAGTTCGCGTCTCTGTGTGTCCTTAGTGGCTATATCCCCGTGTCCAGTCAGTGTCTGTGTCTGCCCTGGTCCCACGTCTCTGTTCCCTCTGTTGCAGTGCGTGCGAGTCTGTGTCTTTGTTCAGTCTGTGTTATGTGTTTCCTGTTTTACTTTGAAAGTCCATGTCTGATGTTAATGTGTCTGGTTTTGCTTCCCCTTGTCTCGTTAGGCCTGATTTGCCCCAGCTGTGTTTCCCTCCTGTTACCCATTCCCTGATTGCTCCCTCTGGGTATTTAAGCCCTGTGTTTCTCTGTGTCCGTGTCGCGATCTACCGTTTTCTTAGCTGTGTGTTCTGTCATTCCTCCGGTGTAAGTTTATTTTGATTTTTCCAGTTATGTTATATTTGAGTTTAACATTAAAGTTGTTTTGAGTTCACATCTGTTTCCGGAGTCTGCACCTTGGGTCCTATTCCTGTCTGCACACAGCCACACCCAACAGAAGATCGCGACCAGAACATGGACCCTGCAGACTCTTTTTCTTTTGAGTTCGACGGCGAGATGGAGCGGCTGGTGCGCCTGCTCGACCGCATCGCCCAGTCCCCGGATTTAAGGACCATGGCAGTGGGGCTGAGCGCGGTGGAGGCCATCATTCGGCATAATCCCCGGCTTAGCCAGTTTTCTAAAGACACTGAGTTGGGGAACACCATTACTGCCTGGAGAGAGCAAGTCAGGGCTAGTGAGCTTGCTCTCTCCCTCACTACATCTTCCCCACCGCTGCCGCAGGACAACGCACACTCTGCTTCATCGCCACTGCAGGCTTCCTCCCCTTCCCCACGCCAGCTGGGACCTTGTTCGCCTGTCCGTTCGCCTGCCTTTTTCCTGGCGGCTGTGTGGTCGGAGGATGAGGAGGAGGTCTCCGTTTCTCCACCGGTTCCTGTTCCCTCGTCTAAAAGGAAGCGACGCCACCGTCGCTCCTCTCCTCGGTTAGCCGTTCAGCTTCCTGTCTCTGCTGGAGGGTCCGAGGGGCCCGTTCAGCCTCCTGTCTCCGCTGGAGCGTCCGAGGGGCCCGTTCAGCCACCTGTCTCCGCTGGAGGGTCTGAGGAATCGCTTCAGCCACCTGTCTCCGCTGGAGGGTCCGAGGAATCGCTTCAGCCTTCTCTTCCTGCTGGAGGATCCGAGGGGCCAGTTCAGCCTCCTGTTTCCGCTGGAGGGTCCGAGGAATCGCTTCAGCCGTCTCTTCCTGCTGGAGGGTCCGAGGGGCCCGTTCAGCCACCTGTCTCCGCTGGAGGGTCCGAGGGGCCAGTTCAGCCACCTGTCTCCGCTGGAGGGTCCGAGGGGCCAGTTCAGCCACCTGTCTCCGCTGGAGGGTCCGAGGGGCCCGTTCAGCCTCTTGCCTCGTCAGCTGGGGGTCCGGGAGGACCCAGCCAGCACGTCCCAGTGTCTGCTGATGGTTCTGGCGAGGCCGTTCAGCCACCACCGGTTCCACCGCCTGGTCCGGCCTCAGCCTCTGCAGCTCCGCCTGGTCCTGCCTCTGCAGCTCCGCCTGGTCCTGCCTCTGCGTCTGCAGCTCCGCCTGGTCCTGCCTCTGCAGCTCCGCCTGGTCCTGCCTCTGCGTCTGCAGCTCCGCCTGGTCCTGCCTCTGCGTCTGCAGCTCCGCCTGGTCCTGCCTCTGCGTCTGCAGCTCCGCCTGGTCCGGCCTCTGCGTCTGCAGCTTCGCCTGGTCCGGCCTCTGCGTCTGCAGCTTCGCCTGGTCCGGCCTCTGCGTCTGCAGCTCCGCCTGGTCCGGCCTCTGCAGCTCCGCCTGGTCCGGCCTCCGAGTGTTCAGCTTCGTCTGCTCCTGAGGTCTCCATGCTGTCTGTTCCTGCACGTCTTGTCCGGCCTGCTCGTCCTGCACGTCCTGTCCGGCCGATGACTGGACGTCGTTGCCGTCATGGACAGCCCTCTGAACTACGCCGCCGTCATGGATGGCCCCCGGAACTACGCCGCCACCAGTGCCTCCCGGCCGGCCGGCCTCCTGATCTGCTCGGTCGCCGTCGGTGCCTCCCGCCCGGCCGGCCTCCTGATCTGCTCGGTCGCCGTCGGTGCCTCCCGCCTGGCCGGCCCTCCTGACCTGTTTTCTGGGCTCTTGGACCATCAGCCTCCGGGCCGGCCCCCATGACCTTTTTTGAGACTATTGCCTGGGCCTCTGCGCCTTTCGTGAGCTCTTTTGTTTGTTTGCTTTTGGACTATGCCTGGCCTTGGTGCTGTTGTTTTGGACTTTGTTCCTGTGTTTTGTTCTGTTGCTTTCCAGGCTCCGTTGTTTGTTCTTTTTTTTTTGTTTCTGGCTCCTTGTTTGGTTTGTTTCGAGCCCTCCATCCTGTTTCCCCCGCCGCCCACCCTGGTTGGGTTGTTTTTGTTTTTTTTTGTTTTGGATGTTTTGGTTTGGGCTGTCTGGAAGCCAGCCCTTGAGGGGGGGGGTACTGTTAGGATGCCTGGGTCGTTGACCCAGGGGTTTTGAGTTTATTATATTATTTATACTTTCTAGTCTTTGGTTTCTTTGAGTTCTGTCTTATAGTTTATGTCTCTGTCTTCTCTAGCTGCTCTGTCTCCCCTGTCAGCTGTATCCCCTTGTCTAGTTCGCGTCTCTGTGTGTCCTTAGTGGCTATATCCCCGTGTCCAGTCAGTGTCTGTGTCTGCCCTGGTCCCACGTCTCTGTTCCCTCTGTTGCAGTGCGTGCGAGTCTGTGTCTTTGTTCAGTCTGTGTTATGTGTTTCCTGTTTTACTTTGAAAGTCCATGTCTGATGTTAATGTGTCTGGTTTTGCTTCCCCTTGTCTCGTTAGGCCTGATTTGCCCCAGCTGTGTTTCCCTCCTGTTACCCATTCCCTGATTGCTCCCTCTGGGTATTTAAGCCCTGTGTTTCTCTGTGTCCGTGTCGCGATCTACCGTTTTCTTAGCTGTGTGTTCTGTCATTCCTCCGGTGTAAGTTTATTTTGATTTTTCCAGTTATGTTATATTTGAGTTTAACATTAAAGTTGTTTTGAGTTCACATCTGTTTCCGGAGTCTGCACCTTGGGTCCTATTCCTGTCTGCACACAGCCACACCCAACATCTATCTAATAGACTCCAATTTGTGCATGTAAATGGAGAGTCCTCTGTAATGTATGTTTGCACTGATTGCCGATCACGCTTCAACTGAGTCGTCCTCGGTCAGAAGGAATGGTACTCAACAGTGATCTAGTTCAAATAACTTTAATAAGGAGGTGGCAGATGACATCAACACGATGTACAGCGCTGGTAGGGAGGCATTACAGTATTCACATGCAGGTAAAGGGGGTGTGAGTGTGTATATGGGTGTGTGTGGTCATCTGTAAACAGGAAGAACAAACATTTGTATTAACCACTATGGATAGCAGTGTACCCCTTATACAGTACTGTGGGTTTCCAGCGTAATGTTATACAATCTGCCATAACCTCATGGCCACTAGATGGCACCCTAAGACCATAAATGAATTTCTGGCTCGTATACATTGGCAAACCAGACCTCTGCAGATTACAACGCTTCAGAGAATAAACATAGTAAATAGTTACATCCACCTACAACTACAATGCTTGACAGTAAGTCGTATATGGAATGAAATATGGGCTGAACACAAGGCTGCCTGTAGTAGGCCAAAAAACGCATCTTAGCGATAGCAACGGGACTAGCTTCTTACGTAGCAAATTACACAGATGAAGTCAAACAAGCATCACTCTCATCTTACAATACTCACATGGTAAGCACGCACACAGTATTAACTCACACAGGAATGCAAGTAAATACGTTACTCCTCCGACACACCTCTCATCTGTACAGAACTGCGCTGAACACGTTCCCAACCGGAAGTACAGATACCGAGGTGCATCATGGGTAACGTAGTATAAAACAGTTACAATGAACAAGCGGACTTTTAACATCCTCTTCACACACTGAGGTTAATTATGGAGTTCCACAGGGTTCAGTGCTAGGACCAATTCTGTTTACATTATACATGCTTCCCTTAGGCAGCATCATTAGAAGACATAGCATACATTTACTCTGCTATGCAGATGACACCCAGCTCTATCTGTCCATGAAGCCAGATAACACACACCAATGAGTTAAACTGCAGGAATGTCTTAAAGACATAAAGACCTGGATGGCCGCTAACTTTCTGCTTCTTAATTCAGATAAAACTGAGGTTATTGTACTCGGCCCTGAAAATCTTAGAAATATGGTATCTAACCAGATTCTTACTCTGGATGGCATTACCTTGGCCTCCAGTAACGCGGTGAGGAACCTTGGAGTCATTTTTGACCAGGACATGTCCTTCAACGCACATATTAAACAAATATGTAAGACTGCTTTCTTCCATTTGTGCAACATCTCTAAAGTTAGAAATATCCTGTCTCAGAGTGACGCTGAAAAACTAGTTCATGCATTTATTACTTCCAGGCTGGACGACTGTAATTCATTATTATCAGGATGTCCAAAAAACTCACTGAAAAGCCTTCAGTTAATCCAGGCCTCCCTGAGCCTGGTTCTGCCGGAGGTTTCTTCCTGTTAAAAGGGAGTTTTTCCTTCCCACTGTCGCCAAAGTGCTTGCTCATAGGGGGTCATATGATTGTTGGGTTTTTCTCTGTATCTATGAAGCGCCTTGAGGCGACTTTTGTTGTGATTTGGCGCTATATAAATAAAATTGAATTGAATTGAATTGAATTGAATTAGCTGTAGCTGCTTTTTGTTAGCTTCACGGCTAATCTACATATCTACTAATAGCTACACACTAACCACACATAATGGGGATTAACGGCCAACTTTCCCACATTCTCTGCAGGTCTGTGGACCTATCCTTAGACACAGCTCAAGTTATTTACTATATTGTATCTGCTTACCTGCAAATATACAGACATAGTACATTGTTACACATTTGTAGTCTCACACAGCTCTTGTTAGGCGCACTGCGTTAGTGAGTGGCCGGGCTTCTTTACTTCTGCTAAAGCTGTTCATTTCAGGAGAGACTCCCTCTTGTGGTGTAACAGAGGAATAACTACCCTTCCAGGCCTGTCTTATTGGAGACTGGAGCACACATTATTTTACAACAATCAAAGAAAATAACATATTTGAACAATCAGAACATTTTAAACAAATATATTATTGTAAATAAAAGATTATGGGGGTGTCTTGTTTTTGTCAATAATGCCTTTCTTGTCCTTACACTTTCTTCCATTTGCCCAACATCTCTAAAGTTAGAAATATCCTGTCTCAGAGTGACGCTGAAAAACTAGTTCATGCATTTATTACTTCCAGGCTGGACGACTGTAATTCATTATTATCAGGAAGTCCTAAAAACTCACTGAAAAGCCTTCAGTTAATCCAAAATGCTGCAGCAAGAGTCCTGACAGGGACTAGAAAGAGAGAGCAGATTTCTCCTGTTTTGGCTTCCTGTTAAATCCAGAATTCAAAATCCTGCCTCCTCACATACAAGGTCTTAAATAATCAGGCCCCATCTTATCTTAATGACCTTGTAGTACCATATCACCCTATTAGAGCACTTCACTCTCGCTCTGCAGGCCTACTTGTTGTTCCTAGAGTATTTAAAGTAGAATGGGAGGCAGAGCCTTCAGTTTTCAGGCCCCCTCTTCTGTGGAACCAGCTTCCAGTTTGGATTCAGGAGACAGACACTATCTCTACTTTCAAGATTAGGCTTCAAACTTTCCTTTTTGCTAAAGCATATAGTTAGGGCTGGACCAGGTGACCCTGAATCCTCCCTTAGTTATGCTGCAATAGACGTAGGCTGCCGGGGATTCCCATGATGCATTGGGTGTTTCTTCTTCACTCACTATGTGTTAACAGACCTCTCTGCATTGAATCATATCTGTTATTAATCTCTGTCTCTCTTCCACAGCATGTCTTTATCCTGTCTTCCTTCTCTCACCCCAACCAATCACAGCAGATGGCCCCGCCCCTCCCTGAGCCTGGTTCTGCTGGAGGTTTCTTCCTGTTAAAAGGGAGTTTTTTCCTTCCCACTGTCGCCAAAGTGCTGCTCATAGGGGGTCATATGATTGTTGGGTTTTTCTCTCTATGCATTATTGTGGGGTCGACCTTACAATATAAAGCGCCTTGAGAAGACTGCCGTTATGATTTGCTGCTGTATAAATAAAATTGATTTGATGCAGTGAGAGTCAGTTTCAGATGATTCCAGGAGGATGGAGCTGCTACCGTGAGCTCCGTTTCTAAATGTAGTGCAAACTTCCAGGACAGGCAGAACAAAGACCGTAACTTCCCAGGCCCCGACAGCAAAGCAAGAGCAGACAAGCACACAGCTGAAAATGGTTTGTCATAAATATCAATCAAGGGCCTCTGAGAACAAGTCCGCAAAAATCTGGAGCCCTGACTGAGACACCAGAGAGTCTGTTAGTCACGTCCAGCATAAAGACAAAGGTCAGAGCAGTCCGAGAGTCACAGCCCTCCCGTACAGAGATGGATGGATTTGATGCGGTGGACAGACACGAGCTCAGAGAAGCAAAAAAGGTTCAAGTAAAAACAACTTCCTTTCTTTGCTGTTAGTGTCTAATTAAGTGTGACAGGGCTCATGTGAGCTAACAGCAGCCTCAGGTTTGCAAACACTGTGTGAGGTCCCAGGACTGGAGTGTTTCCCAGCTCAGACACACCATCCACCATCACAGCCACACATTCAGCCAGTTTAGGAGCAGTAATTAACCAGTCAGCTCACAGAAAGGCTCAGCTGACCGCTGCACCGACCTCGTCTCGGCCCTCGTCTGCATTTTCTCCTTACTGAGGAGGCAGCCACACTGACGCTTTTTAGGAAACCCTGCCCCCTGGTGGTGAAAGCGTTTGTTACAGTTACACCTGTTCGTTACTTTCAGTTTAAAATAAAGGATTTTACAGAAAAGCTGCTAATAAACATATAAAAAACACATGTCATATCCTAACAACAATGCTTATGTCTTCATGTCGCAGCAGGGCTGGATGTATTCTCATATTTAGACTCCAGTCTAAGAGTTCAAACCCCGAAGATCCAGCACGGCGTCTTTCGTTAGAGCCTCTGCCTCCAGTCTGTGACACAGGCTGCATGAAGGTTAACGCTGGAGGCGTGGACAAATCACGTGATGGGGATGCAGCAGCTTCCTGGCAGGGTCGAACTCTGAGCATACGTGTGGAGCTGTGAGATACCTGACCTCTGCCAGCAGGCCTCGTGATGCTGAGAGCAGGCTGAACATTATCTCCCAAACCTGACCTCACCTGAACCGAGGCTTCACCTTACAATTTCATGAATTTCATCACAGCTGCCTGCCAAAAGGGAGGAGTTCTGTCCTTACAGCAGGAGTAGACAACATGTTCACAACACCATGAAGGCTCCTTATCCCAGAGGAAACACAGCTTCACCTCGGTTTGGTGGTATTAGGTGAAAATCATCCTGTCTGTGGTCGTCACACTTACATAAACGCACACTCAGCTTCTCTGTTGCTGTCTGGACCTCAGTTACACGTTCATGTTGTTCTTCTCCATCAGACAAGCAGCAGGAAACATAAAGAAGATCAGACTGAAGGAAAGTGACATCTGACCAATACCCAAAGGTCCAAGCTGTGAGCTGTGATGCTCGTCCTCTAAAAGTCCCCATGGAGGTTTAGGTTCTGCTTACAAGAAGTTCTTCTGTTCAATAAGTCGCTTTCCCTGGCAAACCATTCATCAGAACACTCAAAGAGTCAACAGCTTAATATTAATCAAACTGAGGAACGTAGCAGATGAGAGCAGACAGGGTTGGGTTATTGCTCCACCTGGCCAAGGCTGCATCCATCCAAATAACTCAAAGAGAGAAATACCCAGTTCTAGTCACAGAGATCTGCAGCTGAAGTGTTCCTCTCCCACAATCTAACAGTTGGTAGATTGAAACCATCCTGTGCTTATAGTTCCAGTACAGAGAGATGGAAAAATACAAGGACGATGGAAGACCTGCCCCAACTGCTCTGACTGCTGGGAGAAGAAAATAAAGAAGAAAAGGTCCTTCAAAGAAAAGCTGTCGGTGTAACAGGTGTGAAATAACTCCAAACTGACGAGCCTTTGCTCTTTGCTGCTTCTATGCTACACTAGCTCTCTTGCTAGCATGTGCTCTCTGTGGAACGTGTTGTTGCTGTAGCAGCCGCCTTCAGCTGAAGAATAAGTGGCCCTCATGTGTGGCTACAGCAAATAAGGAGTTTAAAAGAAGAAGCATCATCATCACACAGATGAGTCTGGTGTACTTTGAAATGACTTTGATGACTTTGAAACATTTAATTAATTATTAAATGGTGCATGTAATTAATTCGTTTTGTCACTCCTGGCCCTCCATATATACATAGGTGTTTATATATAAAGCACTTATGTAGCAGGTTTTGTATAGATGCTCTTCCAGTGACTGACCAAACAGGTTCACAGGTATGTATGTACAAAAACTAGTCGGTTCTGGGTAGAACTTCACTGGAGAAATAGTGAGTTAACCTTAACGTATCAGTTAGAGTTAACTTTAACGCGTGAGGTAAAGTTAACAATATGCCTCTTAAGGAAAAAAAGAGAGCATGTCGCTGCGAGCAGGGTTCGAACCTGCGCGGGGAGACCCCATTGGATTTCAAGTCCAACGCCTTAACCACTCGGCCATCGCAGCTCACGTCACTTGTGTCCTTCCCAATCATACTTATCCGGTATCAGCGAAAACATCACAAGTGAACTGCTGGAGAATGGGTCTTCTTAATATCAGCCAGGTGACATGAACCTTTCACGCGCCTTACCGAGGATATCAGGAGGGTTTAAAGTGAATTATTAGGCCTGTTTTTCGTCATCATGTTATCAGGTTTTCCGCAACGTTTCATATTTCGCTGTCGTCACATGCGTGTATTTAGAGCTCTTTGAGTGTGTTTTCACCGTTTAAACATTTAGAATAGTTATTGTAAGGAAAGCTTCAGATGTTTAACATAACCGAGGAAAATTTAAGTACACCGACCTCCGTTACCAGTAAATACTCCTGTCTGTCCTATGTGATCACACGTGTGGGGATGTAGCTCAGTGGTAGAGCGCATGCTTCGCATGTATGAGGTCCCGGGTTCAATCCCCGGCATCTCCATGTTTGTTTTAGGTTTTAATCGTTTGTTTCTCGTCTCACTGTTGAAATACTTGCCACAGCGTGCGACAGATTAAAGGTGAACGGACTCTTCTGGTTTTCATGTCTTTATTCATGTCAACCTTATATTTGTTTTACGAATATTAAACAATAAATAAACAAACTATAAACAATAAAAAACATTGGTTTCGATTTTTACAAATCTGATCCTTTCCTTTGTGCTACGTTAGAAAAATACGATTTATAGTCTTCGCTTTTATTTTGAAGGTTATCTGTCCAAACCGGATGTTATGCTTCATATCCTTTCGTTTTGTGTGATGACGTTAACCGGCATGTAGTCCGGCAGGTATTAGAAATATGTAGCATTTAATCTTCTTGTCGTACAGTTGTTTTGATCAACAGTCACATTGATAACCTAAAGCAAAAAACAATAATGAAAAGTGAGTGGTTCCCACTGGGGCTCGAACCCAGGACCTTCTGCGTGTAAAGCAGACGTGATAACCGCTACACTATAGAACCCCACATGCAGCCGTTGTTCATATTTATGTTAATATTTGAAATGATACTTGAACAAACGATAGCAAGACATATATTTACACACTTCATTTTAAATTTAGTATATAATGTTATTTACACGTTTATGTAAATCTTGTTTATTTAAATGCGTCACTTGATTTAGGGTATTTGTTTCTTTTGTAAAGTATCAATTTAGATAGAATAGAAGAAATGAATGCAATCGTAAAAAATGTTGTAATTATTGTTGTTAATATGTGGTAACACTTTTGTTTTTCTCAGGTATTCATCCATAAGTTGATATGTTATATGCTTGTTAAAATGTTTAAATTAATCAGTTTACAAAGGAAACAACGCGGGAAAGCAGTACCTGTTATTCAGGTGTTGTTTTAAAAACCCAATAGGATGTGCCGTTGACTTGATGGGCGGAGCACTAAACAGGAGAGCTCGGGTGAGAGAGAGACCCTGGGAGAGAAGCAACTCCTGGGCAGCCCAGCCGGAGCAGAGGAGGCTCACTCTGCAGGTATGTTTACCTGTGTGTTTCTCTCAGCCAGTCAGCTTTTTATTCACAGACTTTAGTTTTTCTTAACACACACTGCCTCCGGTGTTTGTCTCCATCCCTTTAACGGCCTTCAGGTGTATACTCTGTTTTGCTTGTTCCCTAATAGTTTCTTTTATGTTCCTGTTTTTCATGCAGAAATCTTCCAGAACATTACCAGAAACCAGAATCTTCTGACAGGTAAACAAACACTTTTGTTTTTGTTCATTTTGTGGGAGCAAAATTCCCACTGCAGCAGAGAGACCCCCCCAAACCACCACCACCACCTCTTGGGTCAAGAGGGCAAATTTTTCCTTTAATCTGGCCCACCAGTTGAAGCTGACCTGACCGTCTTTCTGTACCAAAATTTGATTCATTTGCTTCACTCATTCATACAAATCTGACATTAAAAACAGTTGCTCCAACTTTAATTTGAATCTAAATCTGATATTTTATAAGTTTTATTTTCATTTATTTTATTTAAAAAATATACATTTTATTTGATTTTGTCTAATTGTTTTACTCAATGTCAGTTGAGTTTTGTTATTTTATAATTCAGAACAGTAATATATTTCTTCCTCTCATGTAGCAGTTAAATGGCATTCAATATAATATGATCACATTTCCTTTTTAATTAAATTTGTCATTTCACGTTTTTATTTTTTGTTTTATGTTCAATTAAAATCAAAAGTCCAACGAATACGAGGATTGAGTGAAGACTAAATAAGTGCAGAGTTTATATTGAGTGGATTTTTTGCGCTGACTTCTTCATTACGGATTATTTCTAGGAAACGAGGCCTGCTACCCAGTAAACAAATGATTTGGTTTTTTAAACGTACCCTCGGGTCAGAGCCGCTGTAGATAATGTAACTCGTAGGTTCATCTCTAACATGATAAAATAGGAGGAAACAGGAAAATCAGCAGCGGTTGTTTTTATGGCTGATTTCTGTTGCCGATTGTAAGCACGGAGCAGGAAGCTTCCTCGTCAGGCTGACAACGTGACCTTTAACAAGAAAGAGAGCAGTGTTTACTGCTGTGGATCTGTCAGGAGAAGCCAGTGTGTTAGCTGGAAGCCCACGCTAAATGTCCTTCATTTCCAAGGCAAATGTGCAGCAAGGTAAAAACAATAAGCTGATGTCAGCATCAGCGGGGAGTCCCTGCACAGCACAAAGACAGAAAATGTGTTTTGTAAGAGTCGTTTTTGTTTCTAAGATAAATGAAAGCTGAAAGCAACGCGGTTTCACTATGAGTTTCACAGAGATTGTAGCGTACGTGTGAAGCATTCTGGGAATTTTTCTCTGTGTCATGGTTGCAAAACAAAGACAGCAAACATGGAGAGAAAATAAGAAACTTTCCAACAAAATAATCAAAGTGTAACGTCTTTAAGGGCCTCGCTGTAGCCTTTCTCAACCTTAATGCAGCTCTGATGGTCCTGAGATGATAGTGACACTGACAGTTATGGTGGCGATTCTCATCTTCACAAATAAAACAGGAAGTGTGAGCTTCAGGTGAAACCTCAGTAAAGACTCTTGAAGCGGCCGTTTCACCACGTGAGGCTCTGATCATCCCTCCAGCCAGAGGTGAAGTGTCTTTGTGTCTGTCAGGTGATTCGGCTTAAACAGCTTAACCTCCTCCATCAGTTTCTCCTGAAACAGGCCACAACATGTCTTAAATATTAATTTGCGGGTGAAAGGCTCACAAACCTGCACTCTGGCCACCAGGTGGCGCCGTCCAACTTTGTGCCCATCGTGCCCAACATAATGGCTTCCTGTCAGGAGTTTGAAGTGACCGTTCACACCTCACCTGGCCCCACCTGTGGAACCTTTAGCCACCTGTGGCTTAGCCTGATTGGCTCTGAGGGCGAGACTCCGCCCATCCGTGTGACCGACGGCAACAGTCATCTCCTGCCAGGATCGGTGAGTTTTGAGATTCATTCATTTGTAGCGTTCGCTGGGAGTACTGAAGGGCATGGTTTATGGTCAGTACTTGGAGTTTTATTTTGACGGTGTCTTCCTGTCATGCTCACAGGTGTGTCCAGTCCGGGTTCAGACCAGCAGTCCTCTGGGTCGCCTGATTCTGGTTCGGCTCCGGCTCGAGGTTCAGACCAGATTTCCAAACCTGGACTGGCACTGCAGCAGAGTGGAGGTCTGCAGGCTGTCTAAAGGTCAGGGGTCAGACTCAGAAACACAGGTGTTCCTGTGCGACAGATGGCTGCGGCCAGCAGATGGCGACGTGGAGCTCCGGAGTGGAAAGTGTGAGTGACGTTTAATGACCGTTAGGAGGAAAGAGAGGCATGTGGACCCAAGCACAAAAACCTCTTTATTTCCTCACATCATCCTGCAGGTGTGCCCATGCAAATCATTCCTTTGAATCTAAAGCAGTTCTTCCTGTTGTTGGTCCACAGTGTGTTTGCTGGGGAGGAGACAGAAGAGAAGCTGAAGCAGCAGAGGCTCAGACAGCTGCAACATCAGCAGCAGCTCATCAGGTACCTGATGTCACAGTGTTAGCATGCTGGTTTACCTTTGGTCCTCTTACAGCGCTCTGACTGGCCACATCCTGGAGTCCTGCAGAGGGGCAGCACGCAGTGTTTGTGAGCTGTACTCTGTGGGCGGCCGGTGTCATCCAAACACGATAACATGTTTACAGCACACTGATATCTGACCTTTGATCTATGACCTTGAATGCTAAAATGGGGTATTATATTATCTTTACCCATATGGCTGGAGCAGAACTGGCTGAAATATCTAGAAGATCCTGTCGTTAATTAATGCTTCGATCTTAAATATGATCAACTATCTCTAATAATCAGCTATGTACCACAGGCCTTCAAGCTGGCTGTAGTTAAACCTTTACTCAAAAAGCATCTCTAGACCCAGCAGTCTTAGCTAATTATAGGCCAATCTCCAACCTCCTTTCATATCAAACATCCTTGAAAGAGTAGTTGTCAAACAGCTAACAGATCATCTGCAGAGGTTTATTGAAGAGTTTCAGTCAGGTTTCAGAGCTCATCACAGCACAGAAACAGCTTTAGTGAAGGTTACAAATGATCTTCTTATGGCCTCTGACAGTGGACTCAGATGGCCCCGCCCCTCCCTGAGCCTGGTTCTGCCAGAGGTTTCTTCCTGTTAAAAGGAAGTTTTTCCTTCCCCCTGTCACCAAAGTCCTTGCTCACAGGGGGTCATATGATTGTCAGGGCCTTTTCTTACAATATAAAGCACTTTGAGGTGACTGTTGTTGTGATTTGCTGCTGTTTAATTAAAACTAAATTGAATATGGTATTTCTGACATCATAGAGTATCATACTGAAAAAAAGAATGTTGCGCAGCGTCTCCATGCCTGTTCGTGTGATATATATCTACATATATACAAGAGGCTAAGCATATGTATATATTAGGGGTGCAACGATACTCGTATCGATATTGAACCGTTCGCTACAGTGCTTTCGGTTGGTACGCATATGTATCGAACAATAAACATTTTTAATTTATTTCATTCAACTTTCCTTCTGACGATGCTGTCTGTGTTGAACGCTCAGTGGATCTGCATTGACTACTCCGCCTAGGCTGCACTGTCTGAGCGCAGATCCACTGAGCGCAGCGCAAGCTAGCAAGACAGAAGCTAAGCTCCTTGCAACATGGCAAACTGAACCTCCCCCACCCTCATTCAGATCTGACCTTTGGAATTATTTTGGTTTCCATGTGAAGTATGACCCTGAAGGTAAGCGCGTCATGGACAAAAGTAAAACAGGATGTCGGATGTGCCACGCAATGCTCAATTACATTGGTGGGCACTACTGCGTTAACGCAGTTAGCTAATAGTATAGAAGCGTATAGTATAGCTTTTATTTTGGAAAGAGCCTATTTTCTCTGTAATAAAACTCTCTTTTCCAAAGAATGAGCAATTTCTTGATCAGATAGATTTATTTTTTTATTACTTTGTTGTTTCAGCAACATTAAATTTAAAAACTGTACGTTTGAGTTAAATATATATTTATACTTTTAATAAATGACAAATTAAAAAAGCATGAACATTTTTTTGTATCAAAAAAAATATCAAACCGAACTGTGATTTTTTTTGTGTATCGTTGCACCCCTAATATATGTATGTATGTATATATATATATATATATATAATATGTGTGTGTGTGTTTTGTTTTTCTAGAATGATTCAAAAACACAGAGATGAATGACATGTGCCATTTTTGGTGTCTACCATCCTACAAAATTTGAAAACTGACAGCTTGAAAACGGTTGTCTCTCGTTCAGGTGGCGAATCTTCGTTGATGGCGCTCCGCAGTGCGTTGACGTGAACAGTCTGTTTGAACTCGGGCCAAACCTTCTTTACACGCAGAAGAGGTGAATGCTAACAGTTGGTGCACATCGTGAATGAAATGTGGTCTGAACCAGCTGGCTTGAGCTGTGTTTGTCCCTCTGTCCTCAGTCCGGCTACTAACCTGTACTATCTGAACGGCTTTCACACCCGAGTCGAGTCCTGAAGAGTTTTTCAGAGCTGGAGATCGATTTTCACCTACAGCGCACAACAGAATGGCATCGCCAGTATAAGAAACAACGCAGCACATCTCATTCATCTTTGTGTTTCTGAACCTTTCTAGCTACAGGGACATCGCTGCCAAAGTTTTATTTCACATTGTGGTTATTCGGGCTCTTTATTCTTGTATTTACTGTATCGTTCTTTCATCATTTGTATTTATGTTTTAGTAGTTTTGTGTCTTTTTGAATTATTTTGTGCTTTTTGTTGTAGGTTCTGTGTTTTGTGAGCATCTGTAATTGTTTTTTTTTTAGCGTGTGTATCTCTGTAGAGTGTTTGTGGGTAGTTCTTTGAGCCCGATCGCCCTCTTTGGCTCTTGGCGAAGGCGGTTGTACTTTTCCTCCTCTCCTCCTCTCCCTTATCTTCCCTGCTTAGCCTCTTGTGTCCTTGTCTTGTCTCGTGTTTTTTTATTACTTTCCCTGGAACACTCTCTCACAGTCTGTTTCTAAAACCTAAAGAGAATTATGGAATTTGATCAACTGGTCTCTGAATGCTATTGACAACCCTTTTCTCAACGAGAAGTCTGGGCTCGGGTGAGCCTGAGTGCCCTGGAGGGACTTTCCCTGCCGGATACCGATGGAACGGGTGGCATTGTAGTCTATATTTCAGTGTTTTTTCCGTAATACTACCGGTGTCCGACCTGTCTCCCCATGTGATGTCTGTGTTGTGTATATAATGTCGGGGGGGGGGGGCAACTGCATGTGACAAATAAAGTCTTCTTGCTTCCTGACTCGGTGATCGGGCTCCGTGACAAAGAATAATGAGACGGTTGATTCTGTCTCTCAGGGTTCATTAAGGCTCATTGGATGGAGGATTGGTATTTTGGCTATCAGTGTCTGAACGGCAGCAACCCTCTCATGCTGCGTGAGACCCGCCACCTCCCTCCAACCTGTCTGTCACCTCTGACATGCTCCGCCCCTTCCTGCCTGAAGCTCCTCCCTCGAAAAAGAGCTACAGGTGTGTGCTGTTGTGACTTTCAGCTGTGCGTTATTTGCAGCTGCCCTTTTAATCAGTGTGTTTGTTCGCTGTGACAGAAAGGCAACATTTACCTGTTGGACTACGAGGTTCTAGACGGTGTTCCAGCCAACGTGATCAATGAAAAGCAGACGTATCTGTCCGCCCCGCTGTGCCTTCTCCACCTGAACCAGCAGGGGCAGCTGCTCCCCATCGCCATCCAGGTTTGCTTCTTATGTAGAAACCTGACTGTGACGATTGTCTTCAGTTGGAATCCTGTTGGTCTAAGTTCAGCCCATTCACCCTGGGAACATTCACCCTTCAGCTGCAGCAGAAACCTGGCCCTCAGAACCCGGTCTTCCTGCCCTCTGACTCGGCTACGATTGGCTGTTGGCTAAGATGTGGGTTCACAGTGCAGACTTCCAGTGCCACCAGCTGATCTCACATTACCTGCGGACTCACATGATGGCAGAGCTGTGCTGCGTGGCCACGCTGCGGCAGCTCCCAGATGCACACCCGCTGCACCAGGGTAAACCCCGCTCACCTGCAGCTCGCTCGACTTCACCCACAGGAGACCAGAGAACAGAATTGTTGTATCAATCATTTCTGCTTTTAAATGGCTTGAGCTGTCTTTTCTCTCATTTCTTTTATGGACAGCTGCTACTGCCGCACGTCAAGACATCTTTAAAGATAAACTTCGGGGCCAGAGCGTCGCTGCTGGCCTCCAAAGGACTGTTTGATCAGGTAAAATGCAGGAAGTAACAGGAACCACAAAGAGGAGAACAAACAAGCAAAGTAAGATCTGTTGTGTTCCCTGGTCTCGTCCTTCCAGGCTGTCGGTTCTGGTCTGGCGACATTACCCCTTCTCCTCTCCAGGGGATCGGCCAGAATTTCCTATCGAACCCTGTGCGTCCCCGAAGACTTGAGCGACCGCGGTTTGGACAAACTGCCGCAGAGCTTCTACGCCCAGGACGCTCTGAGGATCTGGGACACAGTTGCACAGGGTAAACGAGCACACCTGAGAAACACGAACACTCGTGAAAATGTTTTATCCGATGGCAACAGGAGATCCTCTGTGATCTGTGTGTGTTGCAGGTTTGTAACCAGCTTGGTGTGGAACTGTATTACCATGGAGACGACGCGGTTGCAGCGTGACCCCGAGCTCCATGGTTGGCTCACAGACAATCAACGCTCACGGCTTCAGTAATGGTGCGTTTTAGCAGTTTCTCCAAATCACTTTGCACCATTTCAAACGATTCTGTCAGCAAACTGTGTTTACACGTTAAGTTAGTTCACAATAATATAATAATGATAATGACTGCTAGTTGTTATTAGAGAGAGCTGTGTCTCCTTTCATGCTGCAGTGGAACTGCAAGCGTAAAGTGGAGATGGCTGTAGGTATAGAGGTGTAGGTGGGGGGTGGAGCTCCTGATGGAGAGCTGCACGCACTGGCAGAGCTTCAGTCGGTGGATGTAAGAGTAACAGGTGAGCTCACAGCATCACCGGGCTCTGCAGAGACGAGCAGAGGGACCCGACATCAAACTGTGTCGACCTTTGGATCTGTGCGGAGGAGGATCTGAAAAGTTGCACCAATATAAAATGATACTGAGCAGATGTGTGTTTGACACTGTATGGTATTAAATATTGATAGTTTGATTAATGATATAATATTAAAAGCCAAACGTTTGGATTTTAGTGGTTAAATAATTAGAGATAAATATGTATATTATTATATAAAGATGACCACAGGATAGGTTTCATGTTCGTGTGTTTTTATTTTCATTAACATTGTTATTTATGTGCTTGGAACACTGAGCAGCTCTTTTTGACTCCGCCCTCGCCCACAGTACACATGTGCACCGCATGCATTCACCTGAACATTGTGACTATGATGCCTCTGCCACAGGTTTCCCTCAGCGCTTTCACACCAGAGCAGAAGTGGCCAAGTTTGTCACCGCGCTCATCTACTCCTGCTCTGCTCTGCACGCTGCCGTCAACTTCTCCCAGGTGAGTCGGCCACTGCGAGAGACGGGAAAAGCTCGCGGCTTCCTGCTGAGGATGTCCCGCCGCCTCACGTTTGTCTCCTCTCTCTTGCTGTCCTCCAGCTGGACTTTGCCCTTCTGGGTGCCAAAACTGTCCGGTCGCCATGTTGCGCCCTCCTCCGCAGGTCAAAGGCGCCGTCACAGCAAGATTGCATCATGGCTTCTGCCAGATTGTGCAACAGACGGCCGCGGCCGGAGGGCGCCGGAAGGGGCGGGCGCAGAAGCCATCGCACTGGGGGGGCGACGCCCAATCCCGAGAAAAAACAGGGATCACGCACGCTGCCGAAAGAAGAACGCCACAAGAAAAACAGAGGGGGGGGCATAGCGTAGGCGGTGGCATCAGGGACATTGGGGCGGCGGGCGAAGAAGGGGGGAGGGGGGTCGGCCGAACTCCCGCCGCGGACACCACAGCCAAAACAGGTGCCTCCCAGCTCTGTTCCTATCCCGCATCTCATGTCACTCCGACCCTCCTGCCCACCTCCTCTGAGGGTTTTTCCTTGCTGATCATTTTTCATTTCAAATCATTGTAATGCGTCTTCTGGTTTATTCCTTGTCCGTTTTTGACGATTTAAACTCTGTTTGTTTGTCATCCCCCCTTCAGTGTTACTCCTCTCTGTTCACTACAAGGAGGTATTTTCAGGGACCGAAGCTAACCGAAGGATGTTTTTGGAGGAGGTTCTTTGCAGCGGCAAGCTCCGGGACATTCTCTGAAGCAAATCAGAGCTCGTAAAACGTTTCAATGTGGACGCACAACTCTTTGAAAACGCTACTGTGGACGCGGAGCGTTTTCGATGAAAACAGCGTTTTCAAATCTGTTTGGGCTGGTGTGGACGTAGCCTGAGGCACAGAGGTTTTGACGTGACGTATAGGGACAGAACGGGACGTTTGTCTCTCTGTCACCGACTGCGTTTCCATAAGTTCGACCTGAATGGCTGAGCTCCTCAGCCTCTCTCTTTGCCCCACTGCGGGGTGACCCAGGGACTTGTTTGGGCTGAGCACGCCCCCTTTCACCGGGCTCGGTCTCCTGAGCACCACATACAGGTCTGACTGGAGGGTGGAGTCCAAACCACCCAGGGTGTGAAATAACCGCTGTTCATCAGTACCTGCATCACACCTCACTCACACGGTGTCCTTGGAAGTGCTGATGATAAAGCATCATGACGCTGCAGAGACATGACTCATGTCTCATGCATGCTGTAACGCAGGTCTATCTGTCATACACACCACAGCGCTCGTCACTGATAGACTCTGACACTAGAGCAGGCGACATGACCAAAAATATTTATCACGATATACGTTTGAAAATTTGCGATAACGATATAACTGATGATAATTGACACGAGACAAAACACAACTCCACAACTTTATTAGTGCAAAACCCATCAATGTATTTTCACTTAACCCTCCTGTTATGTTGGCTTGAAGGAGCACTATTATGTTCCTGGTCAATTTAGATTTTTTTCGCTTTCTGTAGTGATGCAGATGACATGTGACATCTCTTCTGTTCTGGGTCAATCTGACCCGCAACATAACAGGAGGGTTAAACAAGCAGCTGTTTTTTATGTGCATTAAAGTTATACAAAAATTTAACAGTGCAAATGCAAATTCCTCGCTGACAGTTTAACCAAAAGGCATTTCCAGTGGAAACTGGCCGACACATCCTCAGCATAACCATGTATAATATCCACAACACTTAAAAAGAGGTAAACACACACAATACGGTAACATTATGTTGAAGCACAGTACGTATCACTCCGCGAGGCTCCGCCTACGATAGCCGTACTCCTCCAACAATCCATCAAGCGGTGCGGCTTCGTAGCTTAGCAAAGTCGTACTGAAACATTTGACAGATTTTTCGAGCGCCGTGCACATAAAATCGTTTCGAGGTCAGTAAAACACAACCAGAGTTCATACATAAGGCACACGGGATTATAAGGGGCTCTGTCGACTTTCAGAAAAATCTAGGATTGATTTTAAGTGCGCCGTATTTTCCAAACAACACGGTAATAATGACGGCCAGCTAGCATGCGCTACCAAAAATAGCGCTTTGTTGTGTATCTGACGGACGAAAGCTAAACCAGTTCCACACCAGTGAAGCTGCAGCATTTTACAAACCAGTTCAGGTTCATCCGTTTCATTCAACGATCCGCTCTCACTCTTCTCATTCTGCGTCGCCGCCATGTGCGTATGTAAACAAAGGCACCGCGCCTGTGCGTTTTACCCAAATTCTATCGCCATTTCATTTTCCTATCGTTGCCCAACATTACACCGGTATTACCATGAACAGTATGATAGAGCCCAGCCCTACCTGACACAGATGTTACCAACCTCACTGTGACGGGAAACAGCCTGAAAACCACAAGTGAGAGTTAACAGGAGACACAGATCAGGTGACAAGTGTGGAGGAGAGGAGGAGAGGAAAGGAGGAGAGGAGAGAAGGAAAGGAGAGGACAGAAGGAGATGAGAGGAGAGCGTGTGGTCGAGCAGAACTTTAAAAGCCTGAGTATGATGACTCTGAGAAAACTCCACTCCCACAGGCCATAAATAACTCATCCAACAACACACACACACACACACACACACACACACACACACACACACACACACACACACACACACACACACAAACAAAGATGGCCGACAGTAGAGAGTGCAGGCATGCTGCTTTATTTTAAAGCACAGGAAACAGTTTGAGCTGCCTGTGTGAGTGTTTGTGCGCGCGTGTGTGTGTGTCTCTGTGTGCGCGCGTGTGTGTGTGTCTCTGTGTGCGCGCGCGCGTGTGTGTGTGTCTCTGTGTGCGTGCGTGTGTGTGTGTCTCTGTGTGCGTGTGTGTGTGTGTGTGTGTGTTTGGTCACCACTGCGCTGAACCAAACTCGTCCCTCCAACCCAACCTGGAAACAAAGCTGACATCGTTCAAACCTGCACTTCCTCCAGCGACCAGCAGAGGCTGCAGCAGCGACTCAGCCCCCCTCCACTCCCACTAACATGAGTTGTTACACAACAGCTGATTTCCTGCTTCAGTGAACAAACATGATTCAGCAGATTTCTCACTTTTATTGAGTTTTGCACTTTAAAATCGTTGCGTTTAGAGTTCTTTGTTTGAAAATAAAATAATTACAAACTCCTCGAACAATAAAATGTCTTTGATGTCGCTTCAGTCTGACCATCACACTGCTCATCTGGGCCGTGACCTTTGACCTATCCGCTCTCAGACACTGAGTATGGAAACAGCGCTAACAGAGCGACCTAGAAGTCTGAACTAACACGTTAAACCAACATGGCGTCCTCACATAAAGGATAAACATGTTGGCGTCTCGGGGTGAAGCTCCAGCAGCTGCTGCAGCCACAGGTTTGAGTCCTGTGACTGTTTTGTGATGACAGCTACAGTCGAGCCATCAAAGAGAGAACGAGGGTGGAGCAGGATGGGCGGAGCATCCCGGGGTTTGATATAAACGCTCCTGCAGCCGCCCCGAGGCCGCTCCTGCATTATTTAATAGTGCAACTCTATTAGTGGGCTTGGTCTAAATGCTGGAGGACAGAGGAACGACGCGGAGGCATGAGGTAATCTGTGAGGGCGTACCATCTGTTATTTTATTATGATGAGACAGAGAGGAAGGAAAGGAGGAGGTGGGGAAGGGCAGGAGCTTTTCTTTTTATGTAAGGAAATCATGAGCTATAAAAGGATGAAGAAACAGAGATGGAGGAATCAAGAGTGCATAAAGGAGGAGGCATGGAAGGAAACCACAAGGACAGATGGAAAGGAGGAGGTAAACAAAGAAGTAAACAAGGAAAGAAGGAAGCAAAAATGATGCATGAATGAAAGGAATGTGACATACATGAAGGAGGTATAGAAGGACACTGCAGGGAAAAGAAGGTTTGGAAGGATATAAGGACAAACGCAAGGAAAGGACAAAAGGAAGGAGGTATAGAACAAAATGAGGAGAAAGTGTTGAAGGAATTCAACTATTAAAAAAACTAGGAAACAAGGAAGCAATGAAAGAAGGTGGAAAAGAAGGGGGAAAAGGACACATGTCTGAAAGGACCCAAGGGAGCATAGGAGGAAATAACAACAGAATCAGGAAAGTGTGCAAGGGAAGGGAATATGGAAGCAATATGAAGGAAATGAGTACACAGGAATGTATTTAAGGTATAAGGAAGTATGAATAATCCCAAAAAGATATTTAATGAAGTAAAGAAAACATAGAGGGAAGGAAAGAAGGACACATGAATGAAACTAGAACAAGGTCTAAAGAAAACAAGGACAAACACAAGGAAAGGACAGGAAGGAAACATAGAAGGAAGCAACTAATTTGACCTGGAAGGAAGGGATAGAAGGACACAAGGCAATGAAGCAAGAAGACTCCAGGGAAGGAAGGAAGAAGGACAGGAAACACAGAAGTGGACAAGGAAGTATGAAAAGGAAGAAGTATGCAGGGAGTGAAAAAAGGAAACATAAAAGGAAATAAGAATAAAAAGTTTTTAAGGACAGAAGGAGGTGTGAAAGGAAATAAAGACACATGAATGAAAACAGAATCAGAGCAAGGAAACAAGGAAAGAAGGACGAAGAGAAGGAAAGTAGAAAACCAAAACAAGGATGTATAAAAGTAAAGAAGGGGATGTGGAAGGAAACAAGGAGACACAAAAGAAAACAGCAACAGAAAAGAAGGAGGAGAGAGACCGAGGTCTGAGGAGAAGGAAGGATGAAACACCGAGGGGTAAAATGAGAGGAGGTCTGAAGAGGAGGTCTGAGGTGGGGAGGTCGGAGAGGAGAAGGAGGTGTGAGGGGAGGAGGTGTGAGGGAGGAGGTGAATGATTGAAGAGCTTGTGTCAGAGTTTCCACTCGCTGTGAATTCTGGTCACAGACTCAGGCTGAGGTTCACTGAGGCGAGGACGAGAGGACGCAGAGCTGCTGCTGGTTTCCCCTCTGACCTTCACTCCTCCTCCTCCTCCGACCTGCAGCGTTCATTAACCCCACAGACACAAATGATTCTCTCCTGTAAATATTTCACATTTTAGTGTCAAACACAGGCAGCTGTATGGAGGACCAACAGTGACCAATGAAACATGAGTTCTTATGTGAATGTTAATTAATGTTTAAGGAGCTTGCAAAGAAAAGCGTCTGGACTTCTTTAAGTTGCTTGAAGACGTTTCACCTCTCATCCGAGAAGCTTCTTCAGTTCTAAGGTCAAATGGTGGAGAGTCCCAGATTTAAGCTCAGTGGGAGTTTCCCCCCACAGAGGGACAAAGGACCCCCTGATGATCCTCTAATCACATGAGCCAAGGTGTGAAACTGGGTGTGGGTCACAATCAGACAGGGTTTCGGGTGAGCTCATTATGAAACCTGGCCCCACCCTATCATGTGATGTCCTGAGGTCAGATGGCCCAGGAAGTGAGTGGGCATTAAGGCGTCTGGGGAGGGAACTCAAAACTGGATTATAGATGTCAGACAGTTGGTGTCGTAAACCACCGCCTCTGTTACGACACCAACTTGGGACCCACACCCAGTTTCACACCTTGGTTTCCATAATTCCATGATGTATTTAATAATAACAATAAACCAATAAAAATAATAATATAACATTTTACATTTTGGATTTTTTTTATTTAAACAGATATTCAAGAATTTATAAATTAATAATATTTTTAATACATCATTATTTTAATAATACCGATTAATAGTTGAAATTTTTTATATTATTGTGGTCTAATAATAAAAAAAAATGCCTTTGCCAAGATTTATGACTTTTTCAGGCATTTATTACATACATTTAATATTTTATCATGACATACATTTATAAACATTACATATAAATAAATAAAACATTTCTTAAATAATTAATTTATAAAGTATATTACATAAATAATTTGAGTAAATAATAAACTTTTTACTTACATAATAAGCTTTCTAACTCATTATTAATATTTAAATATTTCGTACATATTTTGTTGTTTTGTATGTAATTAATAATATATAAATATTATTTCACTGTGTTTTGGGTCACATTTGTCGTAACCAAGGTTACGCTCTTCTCTGGTCCCAGCATGTGATTTAAGGTCTGTTCAGGGTTTTGGATCCAGATCTGTGTCATTAGCTTTAACCCTTTAAGACCTACCATAGAACCAAGTCCGCCAGAGCTTATATTATATTTTTACATGCTGTGGAGCCATTTTTGGGAGCATTTCAAGTTGCTATACATCAATACAACAATTATAGCCCAGATTTTAATAATATGTCTGCATTAAGTGCATAGTAATTACATAAATTGCAAAAAAGTACAATAAACTACAAAAAAATTGAAAATCGTTTTTGCTTTTTTAACATATATTTCTAGTTAGAGAAATTTAAGAGGCTTATCCCTCAAAACTGTAAATACAAAAAAGTTGCACAAAATAGTTTCCTACCACAGCAAATTTATTTTGAGTGTCTTCATAGTTTTATTTTTGAAATACACCAATTTTTATACACTGCAGGAAAAACGAAAATAAATATTATATTGCAAATTTGCAAAAAAGCAGCATGTGCATCAAAATTAACTATTTCCAGCAGTGCAATATGAGTCCTCAGCATCCCAGAAACGACACAGAAAGTCATAAAGTCAAACATGACTTTTAAAAACACCAGTATAGGCTCATAAGGCCCTGATGGTAAAAAAAAACAACTACATTTCTGCGAAAAATGACGTCACTTCCGGTTTCGGGCAGGTAATGGCGGACATGCAAAACTTCGCGCTGACGTCTATTCCAACGTAGGAAGTGTTACAAACAGCTGATCGATCGGCAAAGCGTGTTTCTGGAATATTATGTTTTAGTTCCTGCAAGAGCTTTTTATGCAGTTTTTGCAAAGATATATGTGGAAGGAAACTGTGACCTAGAACAAGCTGATGGCATAAGATGTAAGTACAACTCCTCCGGTTTCATATGCAAAAAAATTATTGTGCTAGCTTACGTGGTTGCAGAGCTACCGGGATTTAAAAATAGTTACGCAAAACAGAGCGTGCCCGCTCCGACCGGCTCTAAAGGGTTAATGCTCCGTGTGAAACTTTTACATTTCCAGTCACTGTTTCTTTAAATCTAAAATAAGTAACGAGGTGCTGTGAATATATTTGTGTATAAACTGTGAAATAGAAAATAAATAAGCAGCTTTTAAAAGACTTTATTGTTATTTTTGGACTCTGGCAGAGGAGCTTTGAATGTTGTAGCCCATCAGTTTAGCCGCTCTGAAACAAGCTGCTCTGATTGGGCGATTCCAGGAAGCGTGCAGAGGGGCAGACGAGGCATGCATGCACTCACTTCAGGACCTCTGATGATGACGTGAATATTTGGGGCTCAGTGAAAGAAATGACCCATTTTTTAAACTGGATCCTATAAAGCCTGATTCCTTCAGAGTGACCACCTTTTGTTTCAGGTGATGATTGCACGCAGAGGTCAAAGACGTGGAACGCGTCAGCTGAGAGTTTAACTACAAAACCACCAACAAGAAGAAGAAGAAAGAAGCAGCTGGGACATCGAATATCAGATTTTCTCATTAAAGAAGGAAAATGTTGCATCTTCATGCACTGTGTGGATGAAGGTGCATAGCTGATAACAGACATGTATTATGTGTTTGCTGTGCTGGGTGTGAGCACGCTGTCCTCTTTGGTGCCGCAGAACAAATGAAGCTGACGAGAAGACAGAAAACGCCTGCAGAGCTAAACTGTCCTTTGGATTCGTCCGAACGCAGAAAGTTGCTGATTAACTCGCCGTCGGTCGACTGGAAACACAGACGACACAGAAAAGCGTCTCACGCTCACAAAGAACGAACTCGCAGAGCCCCGACAACTTTCCCACCAACGTCCATTCAAAAAACGTCCCATTTTAACTTCGTTAACGTTCAGCTTCCCTCGCCTGATCTAAACAACATTCACAATCCCTTCACGTGAATGTAACAATTTGACTTCACAGCTGATGATGTCAGCGTGATGTCATTCCTTGCAGCTCGAGCTGGAGATGAACTCAAAAACCCGGAGAAAGTGTGCCGGACAGAGCTGCTGAGACCATTCAGCCATTCATCAAAGGGCGAGCACTCTTACCATCCGAAGCCTCCGAACGACACGCTCCTCTTCCTCCTCAGCATGGTGCCTCGCTCGCCCTCCTCCTCTTTGTCTCTCTTTTCTTCTTATTGTGTCTGGGTTTTCCTCCCTCTCTCTCTCTCTCCCTCTTTGTACCTCTGCCTCCCTCTCCCTCCGCTGTCGCTCTAACTCCTCATCTCTCCTCCTATAAATACTCTCCTCTCTGTCAGACACTCCCGCCGCCTCCCTCTCCTTTTTCCTCCTCCTGTCAGTAACGCTGCTCTCTCGTCTTCCTCTCCCACTTCACTTCACAGCACAGAGCCAGCAGAGAGAGAGAGCGAGGGTAGAGAGACATAGAGGGATAGCAGGAGGAGGTTTACAGGGAGTACCCGCTCTCTGCCAGCCTGATGGAGAGGAGCTGAAAACTTATCATCCATAATAAATGGACATAAATGGATGGAAGCACGTGTTGGTTTACGGGACCTGCTGTTATGCAACACGGCTGCAGCTGACGGCAGTTTTTACTCTCATCTGTGAATCCATCAGTTTTAGGAAAACATCACAAAGGAAAAGGAACGAGGAAGGATTTTTATTCAGGAGGGCTTCAGGCGTACCAACGTTAACAAACACACACACAGCAGCGCGGAAACCTCGCACACATTCCTAAATGACCACCTTTGAAACTTTCACTTCCCATTGTTGATTCACTCGGTGTGGGAAAGTCTGCACTCACTGTCTACTGCACACAAATCCACACCTTCACGTCAGTCTGAAGGCGTAACACTTATGTCTTATTGGAGGTTACGACCCTCCCACTAAAGAAAGCCACGCCCCGCTGTTATTGATTGGCTGGCATGGGAGGATCATCAGCCAATGCTGCTCAGCTGTGCCGTCCACTCGACCTGATGTCACTGTGATGTTTGTGTACTGCTCAGGTCAAACCTGAAGGTGCTCACATT
The DNA here is from genome assembly GCF_900408965.1 of Simochromis diagramma. Classification (NCBI taxonomy): domain Eukaryota; kingdom Metazoa; phylum Chordata; class Actinopteri; order Cichliformes; family Cichlidae; genus Simochromis; species Simochromis diagramma. The sequence continues at coordinate 231,100 of NW_024386770.1, forward strand.
GAAAGGAGCCGGTTGGGGTGTTCTGGGCGTGTCCGCCTGGGACGAGGCCTCGGGGCAGTTCCTGACAGTACCACATGTTTGTCTCAGAGGTTCAGCCGCACAGGTCCACGCGCACGCAGTGAAACGGACACTGGCTCATTAAAGCTACGGTTCCTCTGATGGCCCATCCTACACTGTGGCAGTTCTAGAGCTCATACGTGCAAATGAGCACTGACCCTCCAGGTGTGCGAGCATTTATCACATCCAACGCCCTTCAGGGGCCCCGGCCGCTTTGAGGGCTCTCGATAACCTCGACCTGAATGTCTGGCCTGTCAGCTGTCAGTGGGACATGCCTGCCGTGGTGACCAGACTAACGGGGAAACAAGGCTCGATTCTTCGGGTCTGTGGGTCAGGAGGCAGAGCAGCTCATCTAATAACTGGAAGGTTGGGGGTTTGATCCCTGAACGCCCAATGCTGAACCCCAGTTTGCTCTCCGACGCAGCCATCAGAGTGAATGTTCAAAAGCACTTTGGCATTGACAGCAGGGCGTCTGTTGTATAAAGGGAATCAGTCCACGTGCCGATGTTCATATGAAGTTTGGACTCCGCCGCCGTGGACAGCCAAGTTAAAAATCTGTGAACCTTTAACTGCTCCGATCATCGCACTGGTCTAAGATGAAGGATTAAGCTTCGTGTATCTTCCTGCTCGTTTGGCCGGATTCTCCATTAACAGCTTTACTTTGTCCTCTGAGTTCGTCTGTCCAGCCAAGCCTGTCTGTTTAAGATGTCTTATTTCATTAGGGTTTTTTTTAAAAATAAGAATCTGTTATTTATTTATTTTCACAGTAAATGACTTGTTGTTCCCCCATGGTACTCCCACAGCTCTCACTGGACCAGGAAACCAGTCCCCAGGAGTGTCTTATACTCGTTTCATTACTAAAAACTCTGAACTGGACTCTTCTCAGAGTGTGTCCTGATTTAAAGCAGACTTTGACTCATCACTGAAAGGACAGACAGGTTTTAACCCTTTAAAGCCGGTCAGAGCGTGCACGCTCCGTTTTGCGTAACTATTTTTAAATCCCTGTAGATCTGCAACCACGTAAGCTAGCGCAATAAATGTTTTTGCATATGAAAGAGGAGTTGTACTTACATGTTATGCCATCAGCTTGTCCTAGGTCACAGTTTCCTTCCACATATAACTTTGCAAAAATTGCATAAAAAGCACTTGCAGCAACAAAAACATAATATTCCAGAAACACGCTTTGCCGATCCGATCAGCTGTTCGTAACACTTCCTAAGTTGGAATAGACGTCAGCTCAAACTATCGCATGTCCGCCATGACCTGCCCGAAACCGGAAGTGATGTCATTTTCGCGGAAAATGTAGTTTTTTTTACCTTCAAGGCCCTTATAAGCCTATACTGGTGTTTTTAAAAGTCATGTTTGACTTTATAACTTTCTGTGTCGTTTCTGGGATGCTTAGAACTTAAATCACACTGCTGGAAATAGTTTATTTTGATGCACATGCTATTTGTTTTTTTTTGCAAATTTGCATTATAATACTTATTTTAGTTTTTCCTGCAGTATATAATTGGTGTATCTCAACAATAAAACTATGAAGACACTCAAAATAAATTTCTCGTGGTTGGAAACTATTTTGTGCAACTTTTTTGTATTTACAGTTTTGAGGGATAAACTGCTGAAAAATCTCTAACTAGCAAAATATGGAAAAAACAAAACAAAAACGATTTTCAATTTTTTTGCAATTTATGTAGTTACTATGGACTTAATGCATACATATTATTATAATTTGGGCTATAACAGTTATATTGATGTATAGTAACTTGAAATGCTCCCACAAATGGCACTACAGCATGTAAAAATATAAAGATAAGCTCTAGCGGACTTGGTTCTACGGTAGGTGTTACAGGGTTAAACTGCACTTTCTGCAAACGTTACCAGCTGAGCTGCTGAAAATGTTCCAGCAGTGATGCAAAGGCACATTTTACACATTTAACTGTTTCTTTAGCTCATAACCAGCTGAGAGCGTGTCAGGCTGACATCTTTGTCAATCTCCCGATTCACCTGTCGTGTCTCATCTGAACATGCTTTGACGTCAGACTCTGGCCGTCTGACCTCGGTGATCCTGATGCATGCGTGCAGCCCGGCTAAACTGCATGTAAACACACACAGAGGCTGCGAGTGTAAAGGCGGTTAATGTGTTACCGTGCTGACAGTAGAGCGAACGTTTGTGTGGCAACAAGAGAAAAAGCTCAGTCACTGCTACGATGATTCAGAGGTCGCAGATCGAAATGTAAATGAAGACGCAGCAGCGCAGCGTTCAGAGGGGTTCCTCTAATTTTGGAGTCCTCAGGTTTAATTCTCCATGAAAACCCTCCAGCAGCTGAATACATTTACATCACATTACCACCAATGAAAAGCACCGTTTACACTGCAGAGCTGGAACCAGTTTGTGCACACAAAGCTATTTATAAAACCATATTTTTCATTTTGCACGATGAAGGAGGAATATGATGGAGTCATGCATGTAGCTTAGGTAATTCAATTCATTTCAAGAATCTACCCAGTATAATATGACCCTTGAGAGACACAAGCGCACACACAGCACAACAAATGCATTAAGAAGAAATATACAAGTACAACCAACATTTATGAGCTGCAAAAGTCATCGTGGAAGAGCCGTGCTGGTAACACGCTGAGCGTTTGGAGCCTGCAGGACATTTAACATCAGTCTGAAGTCAGTCGCCGGAGCAGGCCACACTGAGGGAACTCTGCACTCAAGTTTCAACTTACAAGTACAAATTTTGACCCAATTTTTCTTCCTTTCAGCTGATTGGTCAATGTCATGTCAATCACAAATTTAAATATCCAATCAGAGAACAGATGGGTTTGGCTGTCGAAGGGGCGCTCTTTTGAGCTGTAGGTCATGGAAGAATAAATGCCCTTTCATGTCTCTTATCGCTTAACCGTGAGAGGAGATAAAATCAGAGAGATACATGTTTTGAAACGACAAGGATCAGGTGGATCTAGTACACGTAGAGCGGCCGCTACTAAACGATATACAAGCAGAGCTCAGCAGCCAGCGCAACAAATTCTGGATCCTTTGCTCTTAGTTAGCGGTGAGCACAGCGCATGCGTCCGATGTGAAAAGGCCTGCATAGTGTGACTCATAGCAGTTGTCCCGGGTCAACCCTGATTTTGTGTTAAAATAATACTAAAGTAATAATGGTGTTTCTGAACACTGGTATACCACAACTGTATCCTTTCAACGGCTACCAAAAGTTAAAGGACCTAGCTTGTATGAGCCTTATGGGATATTTACCTAAAGATCCTCCAGCTTCAAACTCTATTACCCTTCCATGACCTGCAGCTCAGTAAAGCATCCCTCTGACAGCCAAACCCATCTCTCCTCTGATTGGAAACCTCGAAGCACAGGCCGAGGGGGAGGTGTGGCAGCAATTTTTCACACCAGCCTATTAATCAACCAAAGACCAAGACAGACTTTTAATTGATTTGAAAGCCTGATGCTCAGCCTCGTCCACCCCAGCTGTGAAACTCAGAAACCAGTCTTACTTGTTATCATCTATCGTCCACCTGGGCCTTACACAGAGTTCCTGTCTGATTTCTCAGACTTTATATCTGATTTAGTTCTGAGCTCAGATAAAATAATTATTGTGGGTGATTTTAACATCCATGTAGATGCTACAAATGACAGCCTCAACATGGCATTTAGTCTGTTATTAGACTCAATTGGTTTCTCTCCAAATGTAAAAGAACCCACCCACCACTTTAATCACACTCTAGCTCCTGTTTTAACATATGGCATAGAAACTGAACATTTAACAGTGTTTCCTGAAAACCCTCTGCTGTCTGATCATTTCCTGATAACATTTACATTTACAATAATTGATTACACAGCAGTGGAGAGTAGACTTTATCACAGTAGATGTCTTTCTGAAAGCGCTGTAACTAAGTTTAAGAATATAATCCACCCACTGTTATCATCTTCAATGCCCTGTACCAACACAGAGCAGAGCAGCTATCTGAACGCTACCCCAACAGAGGTCGATTATCTTGTTAATAATTTCACCTCCTCACTGCATACGACTCTGGATACTGTAGCTCCTGTGAAAACTAAGGTCTCTAATCAGAAGTACCTGACTCCGTGGTATAATTCTCAAACACGTAGCCTAAAGCAGATGACTCGTAATCTGGAGAGGAAATGGCGTGTCACAAATTTAGAGGATCATCATTTAGCCTGGAGAAATAGTTTGCTGCTTTATAAGAAAGCCTTCCGCAAAGCCAGAACATCTTACTATTCATCACTGAGTGAAGAAAATAAGAACAACCCCAGGTTTCTCTTCAGCACTGTAGCCAGGCTGACAAACAGTCAGAGCTCTTTTGAGCCAACCATCCCTTTAACGCTAACTAGTAATGACTTCATGAACTTCTTCACAAATATAATTTTTATCATTAGAGAAAAAATTACCAATAATCATCCCACAGATGTAATATTATCTACAGCTACTCTTAGTACCATTGATGTAAAGTTAGACTCTTTTTCTCCAATTGATCTTTCTGAGTTAACTTCAATAATTACTTCCTCCAAACCATCAACGTGTCTTTTAGACCCCATTCCTACAAAACTGCTCAAAGAAGTCCTGCCATTAATTAATTCTTCGATCTTAAATATGATCAACTATCTCTAATAATCAGCTATGTACCACAGGCCTTCAAGCTGGCAGTAGTTAAACCTTTACTCAAAAAGCATCTCTAGACCCAGCAGTCTTAGCTAATTATAGGCCAATCTCCAACCTTCCTTTCATATCAAACATCCCTGAAAGAGTAGTTGTCAAACAGCTAACAGATCATCTGCAGAGGCTTATTTGAAGAGTTTCAGTCAGGTTTCAGAGCTCAGCACAGCACAGAAACAGCTTTAGTGAAGGTTACAAATGATCTTCTTATGGCCTCTGACAGTGGACTCATCTCTGTGCTTGTCCTGCTAGACCTCAGTGCAGTGTTCGATACTGTCGACCATAATATCCTATTAGAGCGATTAGAACATGCTGTAGGTATTACAGGTACTGTGCTGCAGTGGTTTGTATCATATCTATTGTTAGGATGCCTGGGTCGTTGACCCAGGGGTTTTGAGTTTATTATATTATTTATACTTTCTAGTCTTTGGTTTCTTTGAGTTCTGTCTTATAGTTTATGTCTCTGTCTTCTCTAGCTGCTCTGTCTCCCCTGTCAGCTGTATCCCCTTGTCTAGTTCGCGTCTCTGTGTGTCCTTAGTGGCTATATCCCCGTGTCCAGTCAGTGTCTGTGTCTGCCCTGGTCCCACGTCTCTGTTCCCTCTGTTGCAGTGCGTGCGAGTCTGTGTCTTTGTTCAGTCTGTGTTATGTGTTTCCTGTTTTACTTTGAAAGTCCATGTCTGATGTTAATGTGTCTGGTTTTGCTTCCCCTTGTCTCGTTAGGCCTGATTTGCCCCAGCTGTGTTTCCCTCCTGTTACCCATTCCCTGATTGCTCCCTCTGGGTATTTAAGCCCTGTGTTTCTCTGTGTCCGTGTCGCGATCTACTGTTTTCTTAGCTGTGTGTTCTGTCATTCCTCCGGTGTAAGTTTATTTTGATTTTTCCAGTTATGTTATATTTGAGTTTAACATTAAAGTTGTTTTGAGTTCACATCTGTTTCCGGAGTCTGCACCTTGGGTCCTATTCCTGTCTGCACACAGCCACACCCAACAGAAGATCGCGACCAGAACATGGACCCTGCAGACTCTTTTTCCTTTGAGTTCGACGGCGAGATGGAGCGGCTGGTGCGCCTGCTCGACCGCATCGCCCAGTCCCCGGATTTAAGGACCATGGCAGTGGGGCTGAGCGCGGTGGAGGCCATCATTCGGCATAATCCCCGGCTTAGCCAGTTTTCTAAAGACACTGAGTTGGGGAACACCATTACTGCCTGGAGAGAGCAAGTCAGGGCTAGTGAGCTTGCTCTCTCCCTCACTACATCTTCCCCACCGCTGCCGCAGGACAACACACACTCTGCTTCATCGCCACTGCAGGCTTCCTCCCCTTCCCCACGCCAGCTGGGACCTTGTTCGCCTGTCCGTTCGCCTGCCTTTTTCCTGGCGGCTGTGTGGTCGGAGGATGAGGAGGAGGTCTCCGTTTCTCCACCGGTTCCTGTTCCCTCGTCTAAAAGGAAGCGACGCCACCGTCGCTCCTCTCCTCGGTTAGCCGTTCAGCTTCCTGTCTCTGCTGGAGGGTCCGAGGGGCCCGTTCAACCTCCTGTCTCCGCTGGAGCGTCCGAGGGGCCCGTTCAGCCTCCTGTCTCCGCTGGAGGGTCCGAGGGGCCCGTTCAGCCACCTGTCTCCGCTGGAGGGTCCGAGGAATCGCTTCAGCCACCTGTCTCCGCTGGAGGGTCCGAGGAATCGCTTCAGCCTTCTCTTCCTGCTGGAGGATCCGAGGGGCCAGTTCAGCCTCCTGTTTCCGCTGGAGGGTCCGAGGAATCGCTTCAGCCGTCTCTTCCTGCTGGAGGGTCCGAGGGGCCCGTTCAGCCACCTGTCTCCGCTGGAGGGTCCAAGGGGCCAGTTCAGCCACCTGTCTCCGCTGGAGGGTCCGAGGGGCCCGTTCAGCCTCTTGCCTCGTCAGCTGGGGGTCCGGGAGGACCCAGCCAGCACGTCCCAGTGTCTGCTGATGGTTCTGGCGAGGCCGTTCAGCCACCACCGGTTCCACCGCCTGGTCCGACCTCAGCCTCTGCAGCTCCGCCTGGTCCTGCCTCTGCAGCTCCGCCTGGTCCTGCCTCTGCGTCTGCAGCTCCGCCTGGTCCTGCCTCTGCGTCTGCAGCTCCGCCTGGTCCGGCCTCTGCAGCTCCGCCTGGTCCGGCCTCTGCAGCTCCGCCTGGTCCGGCCTCTGCGTCTGCAGCTCCGCCTGGTCCGGCCTCTGCGTCTGCAGCTCCGCCTGGTCCGGCCTCTGCGTCTGCAGCTCCGCCTGGTCCGGCCTCTGCGTCTGCAGCTCCGCCTGGTCCGGCCTCTGCGTCTGCAGCTCCGCCTGGTCCGGCCTCTGCAGCTCCGCCTGGTCCGGCCTCTGCAGCTCCGCCTGGTCCGGCCTCCGAGTGTTCAGCTTCGTCTGCTCCTGAGGTCTCCATGCTGTCTGTTCCTGCACGTCTTGTCCGGCCTGCTCGTCCTGCACGTCCTGTCCGGCCGATGACTGGACGTCGTTGCCGTCATGGACGGCCCTCTGAACTACGCCGCCGTCATGGACGGCCCCCGGAACTACGCCGCCACCAGTGCCTCCCGGCCGGCCGGCCTCCTGATCTGCTCGGTCGCCGTCGGTGCCTCCCGCCCGGCCGGCCTCCTGATCTGCTCGGTCGCCGTCGGTGCCTCCCGCCCGGCCGGCCTCCTGATCTGCTCGGTCGCCGTCGGTGCCTCCCGCCTGGCCGGCCTCCTGACCTGTTTTCTGGGCTCTTGGACCATCAGCCTCCGGGCCGGCCCCCATGACCTTTTTTGAGACTATTGCCTGGGCCTCTGCGCCTTTCGTGAGCTCTTTTGTTTGTTTGCTTTTGGACTATGCCTGGGCCTTGGTGCTGTTGTTTTGGACTTTGTTCCTGTGTTTTGTTCTGTTGCTTTCCAGGCTCCGTTGTTTGTTCTTTTTTTTTTTTTGTTTCTGGCTCCTTGTTTGGTTTGTTTCGAGCCCTCCATCCTGTTTCCCCCGCCGCCCACCCTGGTTGGGTTGTTTTTGTTTTTTTTTGTTTTGATGTTTTGGTTTGGGCTGTCTGGAAGCCAGCCCTTAAGGGGGGGGTACTGTTAGGATGCCTGGGTCGTTGACCCAGGGGTTTTGAGTTTATTATATTATTTATACTTTCTAGTCTTTGGTTTCTTTGAGTTCTGTCTTATAGTTTATGTCTCTGTCTTCTCTAGCTGCTCGGTCTCCCCTGTCAGCTGTATCCCCTTGTCTAGTTCGCGTCTCTGTGTGTCCTTAGTGGCTATATCCCCGTGTCCAGTCAGTGTCTGTGTCTGCCCTGGTCCCACGTCTCTGTTCTCTCTGTTGCAGTGCGTGCGAGTCTGTGTCTTTGTTCAGTCTGTGTTATGTGTTTCCTGTTTTACTTTGAAAGTCCATATCTGATGTTAATGTGTCTGGTTTTGCTTCCCCTTGTCTCATTAGGCCTGATTTGCCCCAGCTGTGTTTCCCTCCTGTTACCCATTCCCTGATTGCTCCCTCTGGGTATTTAAGCCCTGTGTTTCTCTGTGTCCGTGTCGCGATCTACCGTTTTCTTAGCTGTGTGTTCTGTCATTCCTCCGGTGTAAGTTTATTTTGATTTTTCCAGTTATGTTATATTTGAGTTTAACATTAAAGTTGTTTTGAGTTCACATCTGTTTCCGGAGTCTGCACCTTGGGTCCTATTCCTGTCTGCACACAGCCACACCCAACATCTATCTAATAGACTCCAATTTGTGCATGTAAATGGAGAGTCCTCTGTAATGTATGTTTGCACTGATTGCCGATCACGCTTCAACTGAGTCGTCCTCGGTCAGAAGGAATGGTACTCAACAGTGATCTAGTTCAAATAACTTTAATAAGGAGGTGGAAGATGACATCAACACGATGTACAGCGCTGGTAGGGAGGCATTACAGTATTCACATGCAGGTAAAGGGGGTGTGTGTGTGGTCATCTGTAAACAGGAAGAACAAACATTTGTATTAACCACTATGGATAGCAGTGTACCCCTTATACAGTACTGTGGGTTTCCAGCGTAATGTTATACAATCTGCCATAACCTCATGGCCACTAGATGGCACCCTAAGACCATAAATGAATTTCTGGCTCGTATACATTGGCAAACCAGACCTCTGCAGATTACAACGCTTCAGAGAATAAACATAGTAAATAGTTACATCCACCTACAACTACAATGCTTGACAGTAAGTCGTATATGGAATGAAATATGGGCTGAACACAAGGCTGCCTGTAGTAGGCCAAAAAACGCATCTTAGCGATAGCAACGGGACTAGCTTCTTACGTAGCAAATTACACAGATGAAGTCAAACAAGCATCACTCTCATCTTACAATACTCACATGGTAAGCACGCACACAGTATTAACTCACACAGGAATGCAAGTAAATACGTTACTCCTCCGACACACCTCTCATCTGTACAGAACTGCGCTGAACACGTTCCCAACCGGAAGTACAGATACCGAGGTGCATCATGGGTAACGTATTATAAAACAGTTACAATGAACAAGCGGACTTTTAACATCCTCTTCACACACTGAGGTTAATTATGGAGTTCCACAGGGTTCAGTGCTAGGACCAATTCTGTTTACATTATACATGCTTCCCTTAGGCAGCATCATTAGAAGACATAGCATACATTTACACTGCTATGCAGATGACACCCAGCTCTATCTGTCCATGAAGCCAGATAACACACACCAATGAGTTAAACTGCAGGAATGTCTTAAAGACATAAAGACCTGGATGGCCGCTAACTTTCTGCTTCTTAATTCAGATAAAACTGAGGTTATTGTACTCGGCCCTGAAAAGCTTAGAAATATGGTATCTAACCAGATTCTTACTCTGGATGGCATTACCTTGGCCTCCAGTAACGCGGTGAGGAACCTTGGAGTCATTTTTGACCAGGACATGTCCTTCAACGCACATATTAAACAAATATGTAAGACTGCTTTCTTCCATTTGTGCAACATCTCTAAAGTTAGAAATATCCTGTCTCAGAGTGACGCTGAAAAACTAGTTCATGCATTTATTACTTCCAGGCTGGACGACTGTAATTCATTATTATCAGGATGTCCAAAAAACTCACTGAAAAGCCTTCAGTTAATCCAGGCCTCCCTGAGCCTGGTTCTGCCGGAGGTTTCTTCCTGTTAAAAGGGAGTTTTTCCTTCCCACTGTCGCCAAAGTGCTTGCTCATAGGGGTCATATGATTGTTGGGTTTTTCTCTGTATCTATGAAGCGCCTTGAGGCGACTTTTGTTGTGATTTGGCGCTATATAAATAAAATTGAATTGAATTGAATTGAATTGAATTGAATTAGCTGTAGCTGCTTTTTGTTAGCTTCACGGCTAATCTACATATCTACTAATAGCTACACACTAACCACACATAATGGGGATTAACGGCCAACTTTCCCACATTCTCTGCAGGTCTGTGGACCTATCCTTAGACACAGCTCAAGTTATTTACTATATTGTATCTGCTTACCTGCAAATATACAGACATAGTACATTGTTACACATTTGTAGTCTCACACAGCTCTTGTTAGGCGCACTGCGTTAGTGAGTGGCCGGGCTTCTTTACTTCTGCTAAAGCTGTTCATTTCAGGAGAGACTCCCTCTTGTGGTGTAACAGAGGAATAACTACCCTTCCAGGCCTGTCTTATTGGAGACTGGAGCACACATTATTTTACAACAATCAAAGAAAATAACATATTTGAACAATCAGAACATTTTAAACAAATATATTATTGTAAATAAAAGATTATGGGGGTGTCTTGTTTTTGTCAATAATGCCTTTCTTGTCCTTACACTTTCTTCCATTTGCCCAACATCTCTAAAGTTAGAAATAACCTGTCTCAGAGTGACGCTGAAAAACTAGTTCATGCATTTATTACTTCCAGGCTGGACGACTGTAATTCATTATTATCAGGAAGTCCTAAAAACTCACTGAAAAGCCTTCAGCTAATCCAAAATGCTGCAGCAAGAGTCCTGACAGGGACTAGAAAGAGAGAGCAGATTTCTCCTGTTTTGGCTTCCTGTTAAATCCAGAATTCAAAATCCTGCTCCTCACATACAAGGTCTTAAATAATCAGGCCCCATCTTATCTTAATGACCTTGTAGTACCATATCACCCTATTAGAGCACTTCACTCTCGCTCTGCAGGCCTACTTGTTGTTCCTAGAGTATTTAAAGTAGAATGGGAGGCAGAGCCTTCAGTTTTCAGGCCCCTCTTCTGTGGAACCAGCTTCCAGTTTGGATTCAGGAGACAGACACTATCTCTACTTTCAAGATTAGGCTTCAAACTTTCCTTTTTGCTAAAGCATATAGTTAGGGCTGGACCAGGTGACCCTGAATCCTCCCTTAGTTATGCTGCAATAGACGTAGGCTGCCGGGGATTCCCATGATGCATTGGGTGTTTCTTCTTCACTCACTATGTGTTAACAGACCTCTCTGCATTGAATCATATCTGTTATTAATCTCTGTCTCTCTTCCACAGCATGTCTTTATCCTGTCTTCCTTCTGTCACCCCAACCAATCACAGCAGATGGCCCCGCCCCTCCCTGAGCCTGGTTCTGCTGGAGGTTTCTTCCTGTTAAAAGGGAGTTTTTCCTTCCCACTGTCGCCAAAGTGCTGCTCATAGGGGGTCATATGATTGTTGGGTTTTTATCTCTATGCATTATTGTGGGGTCGACCTTACAATATAAAGCGCCTTGAGGAGACTGCCGTTATGATTTGCTGCTGTATAAATAAAATTGATTTGATGCAGTGAGAGTCAGTTTCAGATGATTCCAGGAGGATGGAGCTGCTACCGTGAGCTCCGTTTCTAAATGTAGTGCAAACTTCCAGGACAGGCAGAACAAAGACCGTAACTTCCCAGGCCCCGACAGCAAAGCAAGAGCAGACAAGCACACAGCTGAAAATGGTTTGTCATAAATATCAATCAAAGGGCTCTGAGAACAAGTCCGCAAAAATCTGGAGCCCTGACTGAGACACCAGAGAGTCTGTTAGTCACGTCCAGCATAAAGACAAAGGTCAGAGCGGTCCGAGAGTCACAGCCCTCCCGTACAGAGATGGATGGATTTGATGCGGTGGACAGACACGAGCTCAGAGAAGCAAAAAAGGTTCAAGTAAAAACAACTTCCTTTCTTTGCTGTTAGTGTCTAATTAAGTGTGACAGGGCTCATGTGAGCTAACAGCAGCCTCAGGTTTGCAAACACTGTGTGAGGTCCCAGGACTGGAGTGTTTCCCAGCTCAGACACACCATCCACCATCACAGCCACACATTCAGCCAGTTTAGGAGCAGTAATTAACCAGTCAGCTCACAGAAAGGCTCAGCTGACCGCCGCACCGACCTCGTCTCGGCCCTCGTCTGCATTTTCTCCTTACTGAGGAGGCAGCCACACTGATGCTTTTTAGGAAACCCTGCCCCCTGGTGGTGAAAGCGTTTGTTACAGTTACACCTGTTCGTTACTTTCAGTTTAAAATAAAGGATTTTACAGAAAAGCTGCTAATAAACATATAAAAAACACATGTCATATCCTAACAACAATGCTTATGTCTTCATGTCGCAGCAGGGCTGGATGTATTCTCATATTTAGACTCCAGTCTAAGAGTTCAAACCCCGAAGATCCAGCACGGCGTCTTTCGTTAGAGCCTCTGCCTCCAGTCTGTGACACAGGCTGCATGAAGGTTAACGCTGGAGGCGTGGACAAATCACGTGATGGGGATGCAGCAGCTTCCTGGCAGGGTCGAACTCTGAGCATACGTGTGGAGCTGTGAGATACCTGACCTCTGCCAGCAGGCCTCGTGATGCTGAGAGCAGGCTGAACATTATCTCCCAAACCTGACCTCACCTGAACCGAGGCTTCACCTTACAATTTCATGAATTTCATCACAGCTGCCTGCCAAAAGGGAGGAGTTCTGTCCTTACAGCAGGAGTAGACAACATGTTCACAACACCATGAAGGCTCCTTATCCCAGAGGAAACACAGCTTCACCTCGGTTTGGTGGTATTAGGTGAAAATCATCCTGTCTGTGGTCGTCACACTTACATAAACGCACACTCAGCTTCTCTGTTGCTGTCTGGACCTCAGTTACACGTTCATGTTGTTCTTCTCCATCAGACAAGCAGCAGGAAACATAAAGAAGATCAGACTGAAGGAAAGTGACATCTGACCAATACCCAAAGGTCCAAGCTGTGAGCTGTGATGCTCGTCCTCTAAAAGTCCCCATGGAGGTTTAGGTTCTGCTTACAAGAAGTTCTTCTGTTCAATAAGTCGCTTTCCTGGCAAACCATTCATCAGAACACTCAAAGAGTCAACAGCTTAATATTAATCAAACTGAGGAACGTAGCAGATGAGAGCAGACAGGGTTGGGTTATTGCTCCACCTGGCCAAGGCTGCATCCATCCAAATAACTCAAAGAGAGAAATACCCAGTTCTAGTCACAGAGATCTGCAGCTGAAGTGCTCCTCTCCCACAATCTAACAGTTGGTAGATTGAAACCATCCTGTGCTTATAGTTCCAGTACAGAGAGATGGAAAAATACAAGGACGATGGAAGACCTGCCCCAACTGCTCTGACTGCTGGGAGAAGAAAATAAAGAAGAAAAGGTCCTTCAAAGAAAAGCTGTCGGTGTAACAGGTGTGAAATAACTCCAAACTGACGAGCCTTTGCTCTTTGCTGCTTCTATGCTACACTAGCTCTCTTGCTAGCATGTGCTCTCTGTGGAACGTGTTGTTGCTGTAGCAGCCGCCTTCAGCTGAAGAATAAGTGGCCCTCATGTGTGGCTACAGCAAATAAGGAGTTTAAAAGAAGAAGCATCATCATCACACAGATGAGTCTGGTGTACTTTGAAATGACTTTGATGACTTTGAAACATTTAATTAATTATTAAATGGTGCATGTAATTAATTCGTTTTGTCACTCCTGGCCCTCCATATATACATAGGTGTTTATATATAAAGCACTTATGTAGCAGGTTTTGTATAGATGCTCTTCCAGTGACTGACCAAACAGGTTCACAGGTATGTATGTACGAAAACTAGTCGGTTCTGGCTAGAACTTCACTGGAGAAATAGTGAGTTAACCTTAACGTATCAGTTAGAGTTAACTTTAACGCGTGAGGTAAAGTTAACAATATGCCTCTTAAGGAAAAAAAGAGAGCATGTCGC
>NW_024386770.1:247500-257842 GCF_900408965.1 Simochromis diagramma
CGGTGTTTTTATGGCTGATTTCTGTGCCGATTGTAAGCACGGAGCAGGAAGCTTCCTCGTCAGGCTGACAACGTGACCTTTAACAAGAAAGAGAGCAGTGTTTACTGCTTGTGGATCTGTCAGGAGAAGCCAGTGTGTTAGCTGGAAGCCCACGCTAACTGTCCTTCATTTCCAAGGCAAATGTGAGCAAGGTAAACAAATAAGCTGATGTCAGCATCAGCGGGAGTCCTGCACAGCACAAAGACAGAAATGTGTTTGTAAGAGTCGTTTTTGTTTCTAAGATAAATGAAAGCTGAAAGCAACGCGGTTTCACTATGAGTTTCACAGAGATGTAGCGTAACGTGTGAAGCATTCTGGGAATTTTTCTCTGTGTCATGGTGCAAAACAAAGACAGCAAACATGGAGAGAAAATAAGAAACTTTCCAACAAAATAATCAAAGTGTAACGTCTTTAAGGGCCTCGCTGTAGCCTTTCTCAACCTTAATGCAGCTCTGATGGTCCTGAGATGATAGTGACACTGACAGTTATGGTGGCGATTCTCATCTTCACAAATAAAACAGGAAGTGTGAGCTTCAGGTGAAACCTCAGTAAAGACTCTTGAAGCGGCCGTTTCACCACGTGAGGCTCTGATCATCCCTCCAGCCAGAGGTGAAGTGTCTTTGTGTCTGTCAGGTGATTCGGCTTAAACAGCTTAACCTCCTCCATCAGTTTCTCCTGAAACAGGCCACAACATGTCATATGATTGTTGGGTTTTTCTCTGTATCTATGAAGCGCCTTGAGGCGACTTTTGTTGTGATTTGGCGCTATATAAATAAAATTGAATTGAATTGAATTGAACATGTCTTAAATATTAATTTGCGGGTGAAAGGCTCACAAACCTGCACTCTGGCCACCAGGTGGCGCCGTCCAACTTTGTGCCCATCGTGCCCAACATAATGGCTTCCTGTCAGGAGTTTGAAGTGACCGTTCACACCTCACCTGGCCCCACCTGTGGAACCTTTAGCCACCTGTGGCTTAGCCTGATTGGCTCTGAGGGCGAGACTCCGCCCATCCGTGTGACCGACGGCAACAGTCATCTCCTGCCAGGATCGGTGAGTTTTGAGATTCATTCATTTGTAGCGTTCGCTGGGAGTACTGAAGGGCATGGTTTATGGTCAGTACTTGGAGTTTTATTTTGACGGTGTCTTCCTGTCATGCTCACAGGTGTGTCCAGTCCGGGTTCAGGCCAGCAGTCCTCTGGGTCGCCTGATTCTGGTTCGGCTCCGGCTCGAGGTTCAGACCAGATTTCCAAACCTGGACTGGCACTGCAGCAGAGTGGAGGTCTGCAGGCTGTCTAAAGGTCAGGGGTCAGACTCAGAAACACAGGTGTTCCTGTGCGACAGATGGCTGCGGCCAGCAGATGGCGACGTGGAGCTCCGGAGTGGAAAGTGTGAGTGACGTTTAATGACCGTTAGGAGGAAAGAGAGGCATGTGGACCCAAGCACAAAAACCTCTTTATTTCCTCACATCATCCTGCAGGTGTGCCCATGCAAATCATTTCCTTTGAATCTAAAAGCAGTTCTTCCTGTTGTTGGTCCACAGTGTGTTTGCTGGAGGAGGAGACAGAAGAGAAGCTGAAGCAGCAGAGGCTCAGACAGCTGCAACATCAGCAGCAGCTCATCAGGTACCTGATGTCACAGTGTTAGCATGCTGGTTTACCTTTGGTCCTCTTACAGCGCTCTGACTGGCCACATCCTGGAGTCCTGCAGAGGGGCAGCACGCAGTGTTTGTGAGCTGTACTCTGTGGGCGGCCGGTGTCATCCAAACACGATAACATGTTTACAGCACACTGATATCTGACCTTTGATCTATGACCTTGAATGCTAAAATGGGGTATTATATTATCTTTACCCATATGGCTGGAGCAGAACTGGCTGAAATATCTAGAAGATCCTGTCGTTAATTAATGCTTCGATCTTAAATATGATCAACTATCTCTAATAATCAGCTATGTACCACAGGCCTTCAAGCTGGCTGTAGTTAAACCTTTACTCAAAAAGCATCTCTAGACCCAGCAGTCTTAGCTAATTATAGGCCAATCTCCAACCTTCCTTTCATATCAAACATCCTTGAAAGAGTAGTTGTCAAACAGCTAACAGATCATCTGCAGAGGTTTATTGAAGAGTTTCAGTCAGGTTTCAGAGCTCATCACAGCACAGAAACAGCTTTAGTGAAGGTTACAAATGATCTTCTTATGGCCTCTGACAGTGGACTCAGATGGCCCCGCCCCTCCCTGAGCCTGGTTCTGCCAGAGGTTTCTTCCTGTTAAAAGGAAGTTTTTCCTTCCCCCTGTCACCAAAGTCCTTGCTCACAGGGGGTCATATGATTGTCAGGGCCTTTTCTTACAATATAAAGCACTTTGAGGTGACTGTTGTTGTGATTTGCTGCTGTTTAATTAAAACTAAATTGAATATGGTATTTCTGACATCATAGAGTATCATACTGAAAAAAAGAATGTTGCGCAGCGTCTCCATGCCTGTTCGTGTGATATATATATACATATATACAAGAGGCTAAGCATATGTATATATTAGGGGTGCAACGATACTCGTATCGATATTGAACCGTTCGATACAGTGCTTTCGGTTTGGTACGCATATGTATCGAACAATACAACATTTTTAATTTATTTCATCAACTTTCCTTCTGACGATGCTGTCTGTGTTGAACGCTCAGTGGATCTGCATTTGACTACTCCGCCTAGGCTGCACTGTCGAGCGCAGATCCACTGAGCGCAGCGCAAGCTAGCAAGACAGAAGCTAAGCTCCTTGCAACATGGCAAACTGAACCTCCCCCACCCTCATTCAGATCTGACCTTTGGAATTATTTTGGTTTCCATGTGACGTATGACCCTGAAGGTAAGCGCGTCATGGACAAAAGTAAAACAGGATGTCGGATGTGCCACGCAATGCTCAATTACATTGGTGGGCACTACTGCGTTAACGCAGTTAGCTAATAGTATAGAAGCGTATAGTATAGCTTTTATTTTGGAAAGAGCCATTTCTCTGTAATAAACTCTCTTTTCCAAAGATGAGCAATTTCTTGATCAGATAGATTTATTTTTTTATTACTTTGTTGTTTCAGCAACATTAAATTTAAAAACTGTACGTTTGAGTTAAATATATATTTATACTTTTAATAAATGACAAATTAAAAAAGCATGAACATTTTTTTGTATCAAAAAAATATCAAACCGAACTGTGATTTTTTTGTGTATCGTTGCACCCCTAATATATGTATATATATATATATATATTAGGGGTGCAACGATACACAAAATTCACGGTTCGGTTTCGGTTCGATACTTTGGTGTCACGGTTCGATATTTTTTCGATACAAAAAAAGTTCATGCATTTTTAATTTGTCATTTATTAAAATTATAAATATATATTTTAACTCAAAAGTACAGTTTTTAAATTTAACCCTAACCCTTGTGCGTGTTTTTTATTTTGACAGCGAATGCGCACCTGCGGACCACTTATGTGCAGCCCTGGTTATTTAGCTCGTCATATTGCAGCCACAGAAATTCTTTTGTCCATGAAACCATAAAGCTGCACTTTCTTTTTGCCTTATAGTCTGATTTGTCATAACTTCTCCGTTTTGTGGTAAGCTTTTCTTTGGCTGTCACTTCTTCACCCTGACCTGTCTTATTTGGCTCAGCAGAACTGAAATGCTTTTACACGCTCACTCACATAAGCTCAGCGATTCTCTGCGCGATCAACCTCTCACATGTTTAAGCTGCGGGAGATTTCACTTGTCATGTTTGCATAGTAAGCTAACGATTAATAAGACGATGTCAGAGGAATTGGTGCACAAATTATCATCACTCACAGATCAGTGCTGTCGCTCTCTATACACAGTTCGCACGATTGCAAAGTGAAAGCAAAAAAACAAGCGCAAATTCAAACGCGACTTCAATATGTCACATATTGACAGTGGCTCACCGATGCCAATGACATAATTACCCAGCTACATTTCTGAAAGAATGCAAAAGCATTGACATATATTTTTCCTACAATAGCCCGACGGGCAGGGAAGAGATAGATTTTGGTAGCCCGACTGAAAAAAATCGCTAGCTCCGGGACGTCGGGCTAGCGATATTGCAAGCCCTGTATCTGATTGAGGAATCACTCATCTTTGGAAAAGAGAGTTTATTACAGAGAAATGTCTCTTTCCAAAATAAAAGCTATACTATCCGCTTCTTCTGGGCTATATTCTCAGCAGCATAAGGAGAATCATGTGCTAACAGCTGTCTAAATGCCTCGGCTAAAGTTAGTAGCATGCTTGCTTTTTTTTGTCTGCTTCCACTTGTCTTTGCACTAGGATGATGTCGGCGTAAATGTGCAGTCATATTCGTTGTGTTCCCACTAGTGCTTTCAGGTTAATCTCGTTGAAATGACCTTAACGCCACAACACGGCAAACACGTTAACGAGCTAACTGCGCTAACACACTAGTTCACACCAATGTAATTGAGCATTGCATGGCACATCCAACATACTGTTTTACTTTAGTCCATGACTCGCTTACCTTCAGGGTCATACGTCACATGAAAACCAAAATAATTCCAAACGCCAGATCTGAATGTTGCAAGTAGAGCTTAACTTCTGTCTCGCTAGCTTGCCCTGCGCTCTTCCTTCTGACTATGCTGTCTGTGTTGAGCGCTCAGTGGATCTGCGCTCGACAGTGCAGCCTAGGCGGAGTAGTCGAACACAGATTCACTGAGCGCTCAACACAGACAGCATCGTCAGAAGGAAAGTTGATAAAATAAATTACAACTGTTGTATTGTTCGATACATATGCGTACCGAACCGAAAGCACTGTATCGAACGGTTCAATATCGATACGAATATCGTTGCACCCCTAATATATATATATATATATATATATATATATATATATATATATATATATGTATATATATATATATATATATAATATGTGTGTGTGTGTTTGTGTTTTCTAGAATGATTCAAAAACACAGAGATGAATGACATGTGCCATTTTTGGTGTCTACCATCCTACAAAATTTGAAACTGACAGCTTGAAAACTGGTTGTCTCTCGTTCAGGTGGCGAATCTTCGTTGATGGCGCTCCGCAGTGCGTTGACGTGAACAGTCTGTTTGAACTCGGGCCAAACCTTCTTTACACGCAGAAGAGGTGAATGCTAACAGTTGGTGCACATCGTGAATGAAATGTGGTCTGAACCAGCTGGCTTGAGCTGTGTTTGTCCCTCTGTCCTCAGTCCGGCTACTAACCTGTACTATCTGAACGGCTTCACCACCCGAGTCGAGTCCTGGAAGAGTTTTTCAGAGCTGGAGATGATTTTCACCTACAGCGCACAACAGAATGGCATCGCCAGTAAGAAACAACGCAGCACATCTCATTCATCTTTGTGTTTTTGAACCTTTCTAGCTACAGGACATCGCTGCAAAGTTTTTATTTCCCCTTGTGGTTATTCTGGGTCTTTATTCTTGTATTTACTGTATCGTTCTTTCATCATTTGTATTTATGTTTTAGTAGTTTTGTGTCTTTTTGATTATTTTGTGCTTTTTGTTGTAGGTTTCTGTGTTTTGTGAGCATCTGTAATTGTTTTTTTTTTAGCGTTGTATCTCTTGTAGAGTGTTTGTGGGTAGTTCTTTGAGCCCGATCGCCTCTTTGGCTCTTGGCGAAGGCGGTTGTACTTTTCTCCTCTCCTCCTCTCCCTTATCTTCCCTGCTTAGCCTCTTGTGTCCTTGTCTTGTCTCGTGTGTGTTACTTTCCCTGGAACACTCTCTCACAGTCTGTTTCTAAAACCTAAAGAGAATTATGGATTTGATCAACTGGTCTCTGAATGCTATTGACACCCTTTTCTCAACGAGAAATCTGGGCTTGGGTGAGCCCGAGTGCCCTGGAGGGACTTTCCCTGCCGGATACACGATGGACGGGTGGCAGAGGATCGTGTGCCTGGCGGGACTGTCGATCGAGGACGCTGAAGATATCTACCTATTTGGAACCATGGTAACAGGGTTCTTGCTGATCAGAGCTGGCTTGGCCCTGACTTATCGGAGAATTAAGAAAGCGGAACCAGCTGTTCAAACCCCCACGAGGCTGCCCGCTGGGATTGGAATGATGGCACGAGGTGCGGCTTCTCAACATGGGCTCACTGAGTGCAGCATGGTTAAGAGCTTGGAGAAGCTTATGGCTGCCGTCAACACTCAGAATAAGACCTCTGAGCGTACATTGGATCACATCTTGGAGCAGCTCACTGTGGTCGTGAGTTCTCAGAATCAGCTCTTTGAGCACAAGACTGACAACATCACGGAGCGTAAGTTTGATAACATCATAGAAAGCTCGCGGCTCTCCAACGGGAGATTGAGAGGCCAGTGTTGGACTGTAGAACTGCTTTGAAATTCATATGAGTTGTTCGCACTAAAGTAAAAACCACCATCATCATGCGGCTGTCCCTTCGGCGCCACCTGCGGTCTCAAGGCTGGAGCTGAACAACAACACCCTGATAACGACTGTGTTTAGACTGTTCTTCCCGTTCCATGCAAGGCCACCTGGGTTGGCTGGAGGACTGTTTACTTAGGCTGGCAGGGCGAAGGACACTGTCTCAGCTGAACTCTGGACACACACACACTGATAAGCACTCATCCCTCCTCCCTTTTCAAACGCCTTCGATGCTTGTTCCCTCCTGGAGGACACGGCGGGTCTGGGCAGGATGGCTGTGTGTGCCCCGGCTTACACCCCCTACCCGACCCTGTTGCTGGTCACGTGCTCTATAATGTTGTGCTGTGGACATTTCTGTGCTTTCTGTGCAGAGGAGTTTGTTTGTTTCCTGTTCTCACGCTGTCCTCCCAGGAGCCCAGCATGAGTAGAGGTCTCTTTTTTCCCCTCCTGGACTTTCCCATTGTAGTCTATATTTCAGTGTTTTTCCGTAATACTACCGGTGTCCGACCTGTCTCCCCATGTGATGTCTGTGTTGTGTATATAATGTCGGGGGGGGGGGGGCAACTTGCATGTGACAAATAAAGTCTTCTTGCTTCCTGACTCGGTGATCGGGCTCCGTGACAAAGAATAATGAGACGGTTGATTCTGTCTCTCAGGGTTCATTAAGGCTCATTGGATGGAGGATTGGTATTTTGGCTACCAGTGTCTGAACGGCAGCAACCCTCTCATGCTGCGTGAGACCCGCCACCTCCCTCCAAACCTGTCTGTCACCTCTGACATGCTCCGCCCCTTCCTGCCTGAAGGCTCCTCCCTCGAAAAAGAGCTACAGGTGTGTGCTGTTGTGACTTTCAGCTGTGCGTTATTTGCAGCTGCCCTTTTTAATCAGTGTGTTTGTTCGCTGTGACAGAAAGGCAACATTTACCTGTTGGACTACGAGGTTCTAGACGGTGTTCCAGCCAACGTGATCAATGAAAAGCAGACGTATCTGTCCGCCCCGCTGTGCCTTCTCCACCTGAACCAGCAGGGGCAGCTGCTCCCCATCGCCATCCAGGTTTGCTTCTTATGTAGAAACCTGACTGTGACGATTGTCTTCAGTTGGAATCCTGTTGTCTAAGTTCAGCCCATTCACCCTGGGAACATTCACCCTTCAGCTGCAGCAGAAACCTGGCCCTCAGAACCCGGTCTTCCTGCCCTCTGACTCTGGCTACGATTGGCTGTTGGCTAAGATGTGGGTTCACAGTGCAGACTTCCAGTGCCACCAGCTGATCTCACATTACCTGCGGACTCACATGATGGCAGAGCTGTGCTGCGTGGCCACGCTGCGGCAGCTCCCAGATGCACACCCGCTGCACCAGGTAAACCCCGCTCACCTGCAGCTCGCTCGACTTCACCCACAGGAGACCAGAGAACAGAATTGTTGTATCCAATCATTTCTGCTTTTAAATGGCTTGAGCTGTCTTTTCTCTCATTTCTTTTATGGACAGCTGCTACTGCCGCACGTCAAGACATCTTTAAAGATAAACTTCGGGGCCAGAGCGTCGCTGCTGGCCTCCAAAGGACTGTTTGATCAGGTAAAATGCAGGAAGTAACAGGAACCACAAAGAGGAGAACAAACAAGCAAAGTAAGATCTGTTGTGTTCCCTGGTCTCGTCCTTCCAGGCTGTCGGTTCTGGTCTGGCGACATTACCCCTTCTCCTCTCCAGGGGATCGGCCAGAATTTCCTATCGAACCCTGTGCGTCCCCGAAGACTTGAGCGACCGCGGTTTGGACAAACTGCCGCAGAGCTTCTACGCCCAGGACGCTCTGAGGATCTGGGACACAGTGCACAGGTAAACGAGCACACCTGAGAAACACGAACACTCGTGAAAATGTTTTATCCGATGGCAACAGGAGATCCTCTGTGATCTGTGTGTGTTGCAGGTTTGTAACCAGCTGGGTGGAACTGTATTACCATGGAGACGACGCGGTGCAGCGTGACCCCGAGCTCCATGGTTGGCTCACAGACATCAACGCTCACGGCTTCAGTAATGGTGCGTTTTAGCAGTTTCTCCAAATCACTTTGCACCATTTCAAACGATTCTGTCAGCAAACTGTGTTTACACGTTAAGTTAGTTCACAATAATATAATAATGATAATGACTGCTAGTTGTTATTAGAGAGAGCTGTGTCTCCTTTCATGCTGCAGTGGAACTGCAAGCGTAAAGTGGAGATGGCTGTAGGTATAGAGGTGTAGGTGGGGGGTGGAGCTCCTGATGGAGAGCTGCACGCACTGGCAGAGCTTCAGTCGGTGGATGTAAGAGTAACAGGTGAGCTCACAGCATCACGGGGCTCTGCAGAGACGAGCAGAGGGACCCGACATCAAACTGTGTCGACCTTTGGATCTGTGCGGAGGAGGATCTGAAAAGTTGCACCAATATAAAATGATACTGAGCAGATGTGTGTTTGACACTGTATGGTATTAAATATTGATAGTTTGATGTAATGATATAATATTAAAAGCAAAACGTTTGGATTTTAGTGGTTAAATAATTAGAGATAAATATGTATATTATTATATAAGATGACCACAGGATAGGTTTCCATGTTCGTGTGTTTTTATGTTCATTAACATTTGTTATTTATGTGCTTGGAACACTGAGCAGCTCTTTTTGACTCCGCCCTCGCCCACAGTACACATGTGCACGCATGCATTCACCTGAACATTGTGACTATGATGCCTCTGCACAGGTTTCCCTCAGCGCTTTCACACCAGAGCAGAAGTGGCCAAGTTTGTCACCCGCGCTCATCTACTCCTGCTCTGCTCTGCACGCTGCCGTCAACTTCTCCCAGGTGAGTCGGCCACTGCGAGAGACGGGAAAAGCTCGCGGCTTCCTGCTGAGGATGTCCCGCCGCCTCACGTTTGTCTCCTCTCTCTTGCTGTCCTCCAGCTGGACTTTGCCTTCTGGGTGCCAAACTGTCCGGTCGCCATGTTGCGCCCTCCTCCGCAGGTCAAAGGCGCCGTCACAGAAGATGACATCATGTCCTTCCTGCCAGATGTGAACACGACGTGCCGCGTCCTGATGGCGCTGAATGGCTGTCGCAGCCAGCCATCGACTTTGTGAGGCTCCGCCCACTCCTCATAAAACATTTACACTCACTTCTTCCTCAACTCCTCCTCCTCAAAATCTTTGTCATCTTCTTCTTTTCATCATTTACATTTTTTCTTCTTCATAAGCTTTTTCTTTTGGCTTCCTCCTCCTCCTCGGACACCACAGCCAAAACGGCCTCCATCTCCTCCTATCCCACCATCCTCCTGTCACTCCGACCCTCTGCACCTCCTCTGAGGTTCTCTTTCTGATCATTTTCATTTCAAATCATTGTAATGCGTCTCGTTATTTGTCACGTTTTTGAAGATTAAATCTGTGTGTCTCCCCCTGCAGGTTCCTCTCTGTCACTACAAGGAGGCTATTTTCAGGGAACGAAGCTCACCGCAGGCTGTTGGAGGAGGTGGCAGGCACAGCTCCGGGACATCTCGGACGCCATCGCAGAGCGTAAACAGTCAGCTGGAGCTGCCGTATCCGTACCTGAGCCCCAAGCGCATCGAGAACAGCGTGGCCATTTAGTAACTGTCATCGTCCTCACCTGCGATCATCATTTCCAACAGGAAAAAAACCTCTCCATGCACCTAATTATCGATAATCGTTCCTGTTTTTTAATCTGATCATGTGATGGACTAATCGTTTCTGCTGGGATACTTCTCTTCAAACCGCAACATTTTTCACGTACTAACTTTTTTTTTTCTTCGAGGTGACTGTAACGCGCCTTAAACTCAGATGTTCTCCGACTCTGGTGAAGGACTCACGATGAAAAATGTCTTGCTTTGTGAGCTCACCA